>NC_136000.1:1419475-1459475 GCF_048128805.1 Centroberyx gerrardi
CAGAAGTCGACCCGCAGCCTTCCAATATCCAATTTGAGTTCGAGGTTCCAATTTCTTCTCTTTTTCTTGTAGAACCTTTATTTGACTTTCATTCACTTCCACACAGTCTCACCTGGCAGCTAGTAAACCGCAGGGTGACAGGTAGGAATATCTGGCGCTGCGACCACAGCTGTTGAGAGATGGAGGCTCCCTCTCCCCACCCGGGTTCTCCCGGTCCATCCTGGGATTTGAACCAGCAACCTTCCATCACAAACCTGCTTCTCTGTCTTTACCCTGAGCAGCTTGGCCTCCTGGGGGTTGAAGCTGGGAGTTTTCTGGAGGAAGAGCGTGGAGATCACAGAACTTGAATGGACAAAAATGGTCATTCCCCTTCAAATCAACGTTCCTGGACGGTCGGAGCGGCGGCCATCTTGCTGTGACCCGTCGGACTAGCTTCTGTATAAAGCGACTCACAGCAAGTCACTGAGCTGAGAGGTTTTACAGCAAGAACCAAAGCAGCTTCTCTGTCTCCTTGCTGCCATGGATTGCTAACATGCTAATGTTGACTAGAAGAGCTAGAGAGAGAAGTACAGTCTGTGATGAAGCTACGTTAGCCTCGTCGCTAACGTTAGCTTCCAGTTGAGTTCTGACAGTTTGCTAACAGACTCGTCTGCTCAGTTCTCACAGTGAGACAGACTTTACACCTTAATGTCCAGACTTGTGTTGTCACCATAGCAACTAACACTTACAATTCCATAATCACCATTTTATCCTGAACTAGCCAAATTCCCATGACAAACAGTGGAAGAACCGTTCTATCCATTCAAGTTCTGTGGTGGAGATCCTCTTCCTCAGCCCCTCCTGATTGGTCTCCTTCACCCCTCACATCGTTAGCTCCGCCTCCCTGTCAATCAACTCCACGATGTCCCGGGCCAGCTAACAGTCGCACTCCTGTCCCATGAGGATGAGGATGGTTATCCCACCAGTTGCAGAGTGAAACAGTAATGGCGGTGTAATCCTGAGATTAAGCATTAAGTACAAATACACTGACAAAGGATCGCTCTAAGTCCGCTAAGCACCTTCCCTGTAAGCTGTGTAACATCCGTATTATCCCAGTCATTTGTCAGGTTTGGGTTTAAATGGTAATTACTGCAGAGCCGTGATTAGATTCAGAAGATACTTTGGGTCAGAACAGCAGCACCTTACTCAACACAGACAATAACCTCAATAGATAATTTTCTATTGGTATATAAATCTCTGTAGAGCAGAAAAAGGTTATTTTAGTATTACTCAATTAAAGATGGCCACAAGCCGGTAGCTAACTAAATTCAAAGCACAGACTCGTAAAGAGAAGAGATGAGAGAACACGGAGAAACCAGAACTGTGTCAGTGTTTCTGCCCCAGGACCAGGTTTCCATCCTGTGTAATTACAGAGGCGTCCCAGACTGAACCACACATAAAACCTGTTTTCATTCCACCAGGCCTCATAAATAGGAAATTATTATAAGAGAAGTATAGCCAGTTTGGTCACTTTCTTGATTTATACATAGTTCATCAAATGCCGTTTATCAGCTTAGCGGTTTATGACTTTTAATACAGTTTTACTTTCATTCACTTACATTGTTTCATTCACATTTCAGTCATTGAAGTGACTTTAATATCCAGATGAGCTGACAGTGAGTGAGCAGGCGGGGGTTCAGTGTTTTGCTCATGGACACTTCAGCAGGACAGACGGCTGCTGCTGGACACATTGGCTTCTCTAGGGATCAGACCTGTGATCTTCTGGTTGCAGGACAGTCTCTCTAACCTGTACAACCCGTACCGGTCTCCTCTGTTACAGTTTGTGTGTGTTGTGTTCGTGTGGGGGGGGTGTTCAGGGTCTCTTTCTGAAGGACTGATAGGACAGGGTGAAGCAGACTAAGACTGAAACGTTTTAATATCGGACCGAGCCTCTGCTTTAGTGTGAGACGAGAGAACAAGGCGTTGCCGAGGGAAACCCCAGACTCTCTGAATCTGTCAAATGCTAAAAACGTAAATGGGTCCAGAAGGTTTTCAGGTTTTCCTGGCTGATGATTGTCTGATGTTTCCTGTCCTCAGGGCTTCCTGAAGAGCGAGCGTGTGTCCAGGATGGTGCAGAGCGGCGGCTGCTCCGCCAGCGACTTCCGCGAGGTTTTCAAGAAGAACATCGAGCGGCGCGTCCGCAGCCTGCCGGAGATCGACGGCCTGAGCAAAGAGACGGTGCTGAGCTCCTGGATCGCCAAGTACGACGCCATCTCCCGGGGCGACGAGGACCTGCGGCGGCAGCCCCAGCGGCCGCACCTCAGCGCCGTGTCCGAGCTCATCCTCAGCAAGGAGCAGCTGTACGAGATGTTCCAGCAGATCCTGGGCATCCGCAAGTTCGAGCACCAGCTGCTGTACAACGCCTGCCAGGTGAGCACGCACACACACACACACACACACACACACACACACACACACACACACACACACACACACACACACACACACACACACACACATACAGACACTGTACACAAAATAATTGGAACACCAGCTTTCCAAAAGCTGCAGTTTTTTGTTTCTTAATCTGTTTATCTATGCTTTGATGCTTGTTTTGTGACTTTCATTTCATGTGCAACTTTTAGATTATGGCTCGGTTTTTTGATGCATGACAATCAATCATAATTGACTGGTAATCATATTATTATCAAATACACAAAACTAACAAACCCTTTGGTTCCCAGAGATGGGGGTTGTTCATGAACCTCTGTTCATATGAAAAACTGAACTAAAAAAAAATGAACTGTTTGTGACTCTTCATGTGCAAGTGTTGATTATGGCCCAATTATTATCATTTTTGTTGTTTTTTGTTGTTTAGTTGCTCACTCCATACTGAGCAGAGGTACAACTCCACTCTTCAAAGACTTTCTGTATTAGCTGAAGATTGTACTCAGTTATTATTGACATGATAGCAACATTTCATTCACAAATTAGTTGTCATGCTCATCATGCCCCTGACCAAGGCACTGGCAAAAGAACTGGAGTTGGTCCCCCTGCTCCTAGTGTGTGTACAGGATGGGTCAAATGCAGAGGACAAATTTCCCCACGTGGATAATAAAGTATACAAATACAAAAAATCAAAGAGCCGAGTCATAATCTAAAAGTTGCACATGAACTGAAAGCCACAAAACAGCGAAGACAAACAGATTCAGAACAGGCTGCAGGTTTTGCTGAACAAACATGTGACAGCTTCCTTATGTTTTATGGAAAAATAGTTTTGGCCAGTGAGTGTGTATTCAACACTTGAGGCTTTGGGGCAGCTCAGTGTTTAGAGACTGTCCTTCAGCTGGGAAACCCGAGTTCAAGTCCTGTGGCAGCAAACAGGAACTGAAGCTAATTCTACTGATTCACTCATGGTGAGTCTCTCAGGATAAGAGCATCAGCTAAATGCCCAAAATGTACTGTAAATATTCTGTAGCTGACCTGACCTCCGACCTCTCTAGAGCGGGACAAGAGAAACTTCTTCACACCTCACATGGATCAACACAAGACACACTACAGCACTGGACAATGAAATTTAAAAATTAAATTACTCCATTTGCAAATGCATTGAAAATTAACTAAATATTTGGGCTTTAATTAAAAAATCACCTTGGAAAATAAACGCGGACAGTATTGACAAGGCCCTCCACAGAGGAAACCCTCATTAGCATCGCAGGGTGACCGTCTCCGCCTCTCTAACACTGCTCAGTAATTAGAAGGTCATTGGATTTACATATGCAGACAGTGAGCAGCATCAAACAGGAGTGTGATGACGGAGGCCGCAGCATCGGACGGTAAATGACATGAAGTCAGCGTGTGGACCGAACAGACCCAGCAGCCTTCCTGATGTTCAGAGCGACACGGTGGGGATGAGAAGCAGGTTTTAGTAATTGTGTTTCCCCTCACATCGGTCTCATGGTGTGTGCAGTGAGTGTTGCGGGCTGGTCGGTTTACACAAAGACGTAATTGACAGGAACAGTAGATGGATTCGGCTCATTGTGCCGCCGCAGAGTGGAAGAGGCCATTACAGCAGAGTTAGCGTTCCTCCTGGACCCGCTGCCTGGTTCCTCTGCAGCCTGGAGAGAGAGAGAGAGAGAGAGAGAGACCGGGCGAGATGAGTTTGGGAGAGACTTACTTTGAAACCGCTGTGGTTTATTACCAGTGTTTTATTTCATACGTTTCTTGCATGCCATCAATTCCAAGCTCTGGCTGTTTTAACACTGGATTGGTTGCAGAGGGATTGTTAAGGAGATCCACCGTTGCAGTCTGGGATATGGAGCCAGTTCACACACATCAGGCTCGGGCCGTATCCAACATTTAATACTGAGATGCTGTCCTGCCCAAATATAGCGGGATACGATATTATCGCCGTTTGCCAGGTGGGGGCGGTTCATGTCATTAATGTCAAGTCTCAAGTCTAAATGTAGAACAGCAAGTCAAGGCAGAACAAATCAAGAGTCCAGTATCAATTTAATATCTTAAAGAAAACTAAATATCTAGGACTTTTCAATGCAATATGGTTTTAATAGGATAAAAACTTGGTAAGAGCATCATGAGTTTGATTTCTGTAATCAGTTTCAACTTCAATAAATTCAATCATTCCATACAAATTCAGAAAACAGAATTTAAATTCAGTCGTCTGCTGGAACAAATCTCATCACTTTCAATTTTTCGATACTGCGGAAAATATGTTTTGACCACCATGAATTTTGAGTTTGTCTAAATGGTTTTGAAAGGGTTGTAGGACTTTCTGATCCCATAAAGGAACATGGAGTCTTTCAGTTCACGGTAAAACATGAAAATCACCAAAGTTGGAGTTACAAGGTTTTCACTCGACAGCGACGATTCGATAGATCTGATAGGAAGCAGGAAGCCGGGTGAACAGGAGGAAGAGCGTCAGCAGCGGAGTGAGGAGCAGCAGGCGGGCGTCGTCTCTTCAACCGCTGTCAAACGAGTTCAGACCCCGTGTCCCGTCTCAGCATCCGCCTGCTGGAGTGTCCTGAGCAAGACTCCAGGGCTCTGTGGCTGACCTCTGACCTCTCTGTGGAGGGGGAAGAGGAAAGAGAGCCCCCCCCCCCACAGGTATAAAGCATCCTGTTATCCTTATTGAAGCAGTGCAGCCTGCGGTTCAGTCTTCTGGCGGAGCGGTCGGACTCTCGTTGTGTTCTCAGACTCGGTTGCCGGGCCAACGAGGGTCGAGACCTCAATCATCTGCGGTCCGGTGACTTCGGCCAATCACAGCTCTTTTTTTAAGTTGAATCTTAAAGGTCACAGGCTGAAGCAGAATGGATAATGAACAGCTGGAGAGGAGCTGAGGTCCTGCTGGTCCTCTGCAGTGTGGAGGAGACAGACAGGACTGAACCTGCTTGTGTTTTATCCTGCTTGTGTTTTATCCTGCTTGTGTTTTATCCTGCTTGTGTTTTATCCTGCTTGTGTTTTATCCTGCTTGTGTTTTATCCTGCTTGTGTTTTATCCTGCTGGTAGAAGCAAATAGGTGAGATTTACCACATCAGGACAATTTAGATAGATGAGAATTCAGTTCTATTATCACCCATGTAGGATGAAACAAACCATAACAAGTGTTTGCAAATGCTATTCAACCCAAATAGGACCAGATCAGATACATGGCTTGAAACTCCAGATAAACCAGAAATTCAGCCTCCAGCCCGCCTGCCCCTGGCCGGCTTCTTCCTCATCCTCATCCTCATCCTCATCCTCATCCTCATCCTCATCAGACCTTGGTACCTAGAGGCAGCAGCTTGAGAGGAGGAAAGGAAGAACATCACAGGAAAAAAAAAAACAGGAAAAGGAGACAAGAACACGTTACAACACGTCCGCCGCCACGTTGTCCGTCCCCTTAATATGGCGAATGTTGAGGTTGTCCGACTGATGGAACACAGACCAGCTCATTAACTGGTCCGCTGGTACGAGTTAAACTTCCTCACAGGCGTCTCAGTTCCCTGTTGATCTGTTTGAAGCGGCGCCGCCCCCAACAGCCACGTGACCAGCATCCACCCGGTGGACCCGGGACCAGGAGAGACTCCACATCAGAGACTTACTGACAAACAGATGACCAGACAAACACAACTCACCAAGACACGGCGCAACACTGTGCAACCACCCATAAAAGATGACACCCACACTGTCATCACCTTAGGTGCGGGAGGTGTCGGGAACAATGTTCTGCAACTCACTGCCAGCTCTGCAGGCTTTCTAGATTTGACAAGAGGCCAGTATACCTGCTCAGTCAAGTTGGTTGTAACTTTAGTAACCACAAATTTACAATGACCTGCAATTTCCAAAAGTTTTGTTTGTACAGCTGAACTCGGTGCAGGAGAGTCGTCACAGTCCGAATCCGGTTCGGTTTGTGTCAAAAGTCGGTCATGTCCGCACTGAGTTCAGCTGTAGGAGGATCTGAGTCCGGCTCCAAGAGAACTGTGGTCCGGTTCATCGGTGAGAACGCAGTCCGGACTCATCCAGGAAATAAAAACAACGAGCTCTTCTGCTGCGACCTGACGGAAATTAAATGTGTAAGTCTGTCCAGTAGTGATGAGCTCAGCTAACAGACGGCTGAATGATGCAAACAGGCCGATATCTACACACTAACCCTTCATATATCTGCTGCTTCTAAACCTTCTGCTGTCTGCAGCATGAAGCAGGCGAGGCTCTCAGGCTCAGAGTCGCTCTGCTCTGACTCCAAATCAACTAAATTATTCAAAGAACGCGAGGCGCTCACTCTTCTCCATTTGTGGCATTTTCACTGATAAAGTTCAGCGGACGGACTCACACTGATGACGAATTCTAACAACAACATATCCAAATATAAATGTCCAAATAAGTTTGATTCTCTCACTGCAACAGCTTTTGGACCTGGATCCTGGAACAAAACACACATCTATACATGTAGAAAACCCTGCAGAGGAAACGCTGCCACAGCCATCCTGAGTCTCCCCTGCTAATTATTTCCTCTGAGGATCGCTCCGTGCATAAATAGCTTCCATTTACAAATTACTTCACGGCCCATTGAGACATCATCCTCCTCGCCACGGTAACAACCAGAATTTGTCTGTTGCCGGGACAGATTCTATTATTGGCTCGCTTCATTAGAGGCCCGAACAGAAGAAGAAGAGGCTGAAGAAGAAAAGAAGAAGAAGTAGTAAGGAGAGAACGGCACCTAATGCTGATTTAGGCTCTCACTTGTGTTTCCAGTGTTTCTCAGAGTCTGAGTGTGTGTGTGTGTGTGTGTGTGTGTGTGTGTGTGTGTGTGTGAGGGAGAGATGGAGTGCATGTATGCGTGGATAATGAGGGGAGCGCTGGCTGCCTGTGTGAGTTTATCCAGTTTCTACATAGAGGCGTGCATCGAGTCACGCAGCCGTCCAGCGGAGTGCGGCCGGTGTTATTCCTGGATCCTCAGTGCGATCCGCGCTCTGCATACACACCCATTGATTAGGCCTCGCTCAGCTAATTGATCTGACAGCCTGCGTTAATGTGTGGAGGAGGAGGGAGAGAGTGGAGAGCAAACACATTTATCCCGGGCAGAGAGGGGAGAGAGGGCCAGGAGGCTGCAGGATGATTTGATTGATTTGATTTACTTTTTATTTTTAATTTAACCCTTTATCCATGGAGGGTCAACTGAGCATGTTTGCTCTTTTTCAGCTCCATCCTGCTTCACATTTACACAGTTCAACACATTCACACTGGGAGCTGACCGGTTCAACCAGTCTGATACTGGTGGCTCCTGAGCAGCTGCAGCGGAGCAGCTGGGGGTTAAAGACCTTGTTAGGCCTGGGCAGTAATTCAGTATTATGGTTATCGTCTTTCAGTGGAATCACATCTGATTCCACTGGTGATTTGAGATATTGTGACGCATGATAATAAGCACTTTTTTTTTCAACTGACAAAATGAGGCATGGTAGGATTAGAAAATGTCAGTTTTGTTTGACATCACACCTAACATTATCATTCGGTTCAATAGGATGAACATTAATTTGATTATTTAACATGTGATTTTGCAGACGTGAGCCATATCGTGATGTATATCGATATCGAAAACGAGACTAAGACGGACAGAATTATTGACGGATCCACCAGGCTTCCTCTGTTTGATCTTTGTTTCGGTCGGACCGTCGTCTCTGTGTTCGCCGCTAGTTTTTACAAAACAAACGTAGGAACGCCTCTGATTGGCTGAACGGACGCTGACGAATCCGTCCGTCCTGAAGAAGTTCAGCCGGTTGAACTTTCTGTCGTCAAAACGGATGGAAATCTGACAGGCGGAGCGTCTGATAACAGACAGCTGTCAGTGGAGATGAATTAAAAATAACTACAGACGGACAGACAGGCGGATCAGTTTGGTCCACCGCCAACCTTTTTTATATGAAGGACCCTAATTCAGTCCACATTACAGCCACAGACCCCCATTTGATGAGTTTTTTTTTTGAGAATATTTTTATTGTCAGATATGATTTTGTCCAGAACTCCATGACTGTACTGCAGGTAGAGAGATAACAGAGAAACTATGATCAGAACAGTCATTCTTCTACATTCTCTAACTGTGTTCACTTCTTGTAAATTAAATAATGGTGAAATGTAATAATTCATCAATTTGCTGGGGACCCCCTGGAACCCCCTCAAGGACCCCTGGTGGTCCCCGGAGCCCCCCCCCCCCCCCCCAAAACCTCTCTATTTCATGAAATGTATTCACTCAGGATAATGAAATCTGCTGAAAATCACCACAGCCCACCGCTGCTTCAGTTTTGACAGGAGGAAAATAGAAATTGCACGTTTAGAAGACAAAGAAATCTCACACCAAGAACAAGAAATTACTGAGAGTTTTATTTGCATGGGATTAGTATTATCGGAGGATCAGAGAGTACAGCAGGCGGTTATTACAGGTGATGTTCTGTGTGTGAACAGGAAGCCTCGCTCCTCTGAACACCTGAGCTGAGCGACCGCGAGCTGGAGGGAAGAGAGAGGAGGAGGAGGGATGAAGATACAAACCGCTGAGTGACGCATAGAAATACATTAGACTGATGGAAAAGATGGAGAGAGATAAAAATAGAAGCACAGACAGAACGATGGAGCTGAGGAGGGAGGGAGGGAGGGAAGGAGGGAGGGATGAAAAGGCCCAGGTGGTCTCAGCAGCTGCTCACAGGATGAAGAGCAGTGACAGCAGACCGTGTGTGTGTGTGTGTGTGTGTGTGTGTGTGTGCATGACCTGTACGTATGTGATTATGAATGTTAGTTTGAGTGAAGATATTTCTAGTTCCTCGTGTCAGTTGTGACTCGTCGTGACTCGGTGAAGACTCACCGCAGGAGGCTTCGCCGGGCGGACAAACGCCTCCGTTCGTTTTCAGTAAGAAGCGTCTGACTTTAAACCCGAGGCGGCAGGAAGTCGCGGCAGAACGTCCGCTGTGTAAATTCTCCCCCTTTGCCAAATATTAGTTCCTGTAGTTCCACCTTCTCATCACGGAGGAGAAGCCGATCATCACTGCGTTTGGTACTTAATGCGGTCCGATCACAAAACACGCTAAAACACATGTGACGCCCACAGCGGCCGGCCTCGCTACTTCCTGTCTGGCTCTACTTCCTGTTAGGCTGGTGTGTTCTACCAAAAATTCACCAAAGAGTTTTTAAGTCGTCCTTGTCTCTACAGGCTGTGATGACGGGACACGTACCGCCATGTTCATTTTTTTTGCCAAAATTGTTTGTAATGCGGCTCTTTATCACATCGACCATTTCAGCAACAAGCAGGAATAATTTCAAAGGATTTCTATCAAGAAACCAAAGAAAAAACTATGAATAATTTCTGGTATTTACTGTTGGACAGTAGTTCATTATGTTCTCAGTTACTGGCAGCAGGCGAGCCGAGGAGTTAGCAGGGTCGTCCTGTATATGAAAGGTCACAGGTTCAATCCCAGCAAGACATTTTTGTGGATTTTGGAAAAATGTGCGTTTCAAAAAGTTTGGTGTTTCCCTCGTCAGCGGCTTGTTCTCGCTCAGAGAAACTATCGAGCCAATCAGAGCCTTTGTGGGCGGGACTAAAGTTTGAACTGTTTTTTATTGGTGTTTCAGCAGAATAGATTTGTTGAAATCTCCTTAACCAACAGATTGTCTTTGCAAAGACGATATTTTAGTCAAAATGGACGACATTCTTGGTCAGTTGGTAAATGTCTGCTAACATGTAGAGGCTGACTGGCTGCAGCATCATGTGACTGAAGTGACGTCAGAGCAGCCGATACGTCAGTCACTAGTGATCAGTTCAGATACGTCGTCACTGTGATTGGTTCAGATACGTCGTCACTAGTGATCGGTTCAGATACATCGTCGCTAGTGATCGGTTCAGATACGTCGGTCACTGTGATTGGTTCAGATACGTCGTCACTAGTGATCGGTTCAGATACGTCGTCACTGTGATTGGTTCAGATACGTCGTCACTAGTGATCGGTTCAGATACGTCGTTCACTGTGATTGGTTCAGATACGTCGTCACTAATGATCGGTTCAGATACGTCGGTCACTAGTGATCGGTTCAGATATGTCGGTCACTAGTGATCGGTTCAGATACGTCGTCACTGTGATTGGTTCAGATACGTCGTCACTAGTGATCGGTTCAGATACGTCGTTCACTGTGATCGGTTCAGATACGTCGTTCACTGTGATTGGTTCAGATACGTCGTCACTAATGATCGGTTCAGATACGTCGGTCACTAGTGATCGGTTCAGATACGTCGGTCACTAGTGATCGGTTCAGATACGTCGTCACTAGTGATCGGTTCAGATACGTCGTCACTAGTGATCGGTTCAGATACGTCGGTCACTAGTGATCGGTTCAGATACGTCGTCACTAGTGATCGGTTCAGATACGTCGTCACTAGTGATCGGTTCAGATACGTCGGTCACTAGTGATCGGTTCAGATACGTCGTCACTAGTGATCGGTTCAGATACGTCGGTCACTAGTGATCGGTTCAGATACGTCGTCACTAGTGATCGGTTCAGATACGTCGGTCACTAGTGATCGGTTCAGATACGTCGGTCACTAGTGATCGGTTCAGATACGTCGTCACTAGTGATCGGTTCAGATACGTCGGTCACTAGTGATCGGTTCAGATACGTTGTCACTAGTGATCGGTTCAGATACGTTGTCACTAGTGATCGGTTCAGATACGTCGTCACTAGTGATCGGTTCAGATACGTCGTCACTAGTGATCAGTTTGGTTCAGAGTGGAACCAGATGGACGTTCAGTCTGAAGATCAGGATCAGACTTTTACTCTTTGGGTGAAAAAATTTAAGAATAATTTCAAAGGGCATCTTTCCTGGATTTACACTTTCACAGATACCTTGACAGCACACCCCCCCCCCCACCCCCCCACCCCCTCGCCCCTCCACACACACCCCATCCCATCTAATACTCATATCCTGGCTCGCGGGCACGGCGTCGGGCCTGTCGTCTCTCATTAGCGCCGGGAGCCAGAGGTGAGGGGGGAAGGGGGGGGGGGGGGGAGCTGGAGCAGGTGGGTCGACAGGAAGCACTAATAAATTAGCGGCAGCGGCGGCGGCGGATCAGCGCTCCGTCAGGAAGCTCCAGGCAGGAAGCTCCGGTCTGCGTCTCCGTCCTCTCTGTTTCTCTGTTTCCACCTTTCTGCTTTCTGATATCTTTCTCTTCTTCTCTGGTGTTTTTATCCTCTTGCTCTTGGCTTTTTGAAGCGACTCTCCCCGTCTGTCATCCTTTTTTTTTCTCCATCCTCCTTTCTGATTGTTGGTGATGTAACGGATGGCAGGGACGCCATTCAGTGTCTCTGTCTGTCAGTCCGTCTCTTCTGTCGTCTGATTGGTCAGATCAGCTGTCCGCTCAGCAGTTTGTAATAAACCAGCAGGTGAAACTACGAGCGGTTTGTTCCTCTGATGCTAAAACTGCTTCACACAAAGCAAACTGAAATATCTGAAGGTGAAAATGTTAATATGGCTGTAACAGGCATCAAGAGCTTCCTGTGTAGATTCCTGTGTGTTTAGGAAAGGCAAACTCTACACATATATTGCATGTAAAATGACATTAAAAAGAAAGAAAGAAAGATAAAATAGGTAAGTAAGGATGAAACACAGGAAAATAAAGGTGCCGAAAGTGGTTCTTTGGATTGATGCCATAGAACCATTTCTGGTTCCACAAAGAACCTGTCAGACCGAGGTTCTTTACAGAACCGTTTCTCCTCTCCTTTGTTCAGACTCCTGCGTTGTGTTTTTGTTTATCGGCCCTTCTATCGCCTCGTTTGCAACTGCACAATATAAACTATGGAGCGGTTTGGTTATTTTCCACATTAATGCCATCAGCCACCATCCAATAACTAAGAACTGAATTGAATTCTTAAATCTGTCTCTCTCTCTACTGCCGTCAATAAAGGCAAAAAAAAGTAGGGATGCATTACATTACATTACATTAAATTACATTACGTCATTCAGCAGACGCTTTTGTCCAAAGCGACTTTACAATAACTGCATTTTGTCAACAGTAGTGAAACCAACTGTGCATCACAGTCTTCAGCAGCTAAGCCTCGGATGCACCGATGCCAATACTGGTATCTGCTAAACTGGAATATCGGTATTAGAGATTTTACCGAAGACTAAAATGCGATACCAAAACCATGAGTAACATGTAAGAAATAAAAGCAAACTGTCTTGATTTTATGCATTTGTGGCACATAGAAGCCTGTATTTCTCAAATGGTGGAAAAACAAGGATTTTATCTCTTTATCTCTCTGATTTTGTCCGTTGACCCCAAACTAAGGAAGTAAGCCGCACTGTTCAGTAAAAGCAATGGATCGGATCGGTACTCGGTATCGGCCGATACTTAATTTTTCCTGCTCGTAATCGGTATCGGCATTGAAAAAGTGGTATCGGTGCATCCCTACAAAAAAGCCACAACAAAACAACACCTACTATAACATGTCTAGTCATTACTCCCAACTCTGCAGCCTGGACACAAACTGATGATTTAGTAAGAGGAAAGTTTTGAGTCTACTTGGAGTTCAGGGCAGCTGGACGTTTATTCCAGATGCCCTGAAACACATTTAATATTTTCACTACAGCAGAGGAGTTTACTGTGGCAGAGCGCTGCAGTGCCGCCGTCAGCTTCCTCTTTGAACCACGCTGAGCAGGAGCTGCACTTTCCTGTTTCTTCATGCTGCAAACCAGCAGCAGGATGGAATGGATTATCACTTCTGAATAAAGTGAATGTGTGGATGATTTTTCTCTCTGTGTGTTCTCCCATCATGCACATCCCATCCCTTCCTCTGTGCAACCTCCCCCTCAAACAGACAGATACACACACACACACACACACACAACAACATCTTCAGCAGCGGTATCATCCACAGTCCGCACCGCTCTGCTCAGACAGAAAGGCCAACTTAATCAAACCCTGAGTGATCTCAGCTCCCACTTCCTCCTGTGGAGATCGGAGTTCAGTCGCAGCTGTCAGACGCAGGTTTGACTTTAATGGAATATCTAAATATTACCTGCTCCGCTCCTCCAGGAAGGCTTTTAAAAGCAAAGTCTGTCGAACGCTGCTTCATTTAGTAGAGAGAAACAGCTGAATGCAAACAGCGAATGACGCACGCAGTCGAGGTCTTAAACCTGCAATCGGCGATATCAGACCTTCTAACCGATCCTGAACCTGATGTGTGCTGTGTGGAGATTTAACCGAGACATAATGATATAAACCAATATCCAGCTGTGTTGCTGTTTTCTCCTCTTTTCTAAAGCTTGTTGTCAAATGTAGATTCTGGAAGCGTCTTTGACCGGCCGCCAGACTCATAGGGATTTTAACTTTAGTGATAGCTGCCATATTACACAACAGAGAACGACCTTGAGCCTCCGAGATCAGAAAATGGTACTAAAGGTTGCTGTAACGATCCTCCGTCACCATTGTTTCAACCTCGTTAGTGTCAAATCGAGAGCGCAGTTCTTTCTGGGATGAGTAGTTCATTCACCCCCTAACGCCCAGATGTACACAGCCTTGTACCTTAGCCTTTATTTCCCATCCCGCTAGTTTTTTTCGACGCGGCTGATATTCGTTTGAACTAACGGGTCATTCCATAGCGGTTCAGGTCGTTCCACGTTTGGAACACTCTGAATGGCGAGTCATGTGACCATGTGTGTGCGAAAAATGAATGGGTTTTTTGCTCCCGGAACCGAGAAATAGCCACGCCCATGTCTTCACGTCTCAACTCTATTCTGCTCCTGAACGAAGCTCCTCCCGTTCCATTCAGCAGCTTTTCATTTATTTAAAACTAGCTTCTCTCCTCCCTCGCTGTTTAAAAGCGGCGCTCCCCCTCCCAGTCCTGAGTATTTTCTCATAATGGAGGAATCGATGAAGCGAGCGAGTAAACTTGTTAAACTAGTAAACTTGTTAAACCAGTAAACTTCTTAAACTAGTAAACTGTTAAACTAGTAAACATGTTAAACTAGTAAACTTGCTACCTGCCTCTTTACTTGTCATTGTGGGTCATGTGACCTTCAGCAGGAGAAAGATCTGTCAAAGTGAGACTGGTAACTGGTGACACTTCTCAGTAGGTACGGTTAGCTTAGCTGTTAGCATTTAAGCACAGTGCTTTGTAATATTTGTCCTCAGTAGGCCTCCGTAGTGCAGTGGCTTTGCTGTGAGTTTATTTACAAATGTGTTGCGGTTTCTGTCGCCCTCTAGTGGTCAGAAAGTCTCACTTATTGCAGCTTTAATTTTAAGCTTTTTAGTAAGCTGTTGAATGTGAGACGTAAAAGACAAGACAAAACCCTAAATATTTATATGATAAGACGAGCTCTGTTGGTTTATTTTGCAGTGCGTCTATCTGAGGCAGCGAAGGATTAGATGTTTGGTTCCCCGACTAAAATGTTTGCACTCTGTAAGGCACTTTGGATAAAAGCCTCAACTAGAGGCCGGATGGAATCGAAATATTTCTGCGAACACGTGGAACGCCAGGCTTTTGATTCTGTGATCGTAACTCGATGTACGACTCCGTGTCAGAAGTGAAAAAACCCTTTCGCTTCATGTTCATCTGCTTTTGTTCTCTTTCTTCCTGTCCGTAACTGTTTGGCGGTGGAAGCGGCGGCTCTGACTCTCGCTGCTGAGGCTTTGATTAGCAGCTTCATGTGAAGCTGGTTGTCATAGAAATCGAGGCTCAGGCAGAAGTACAAAGGCCGGGCAGGAAGACGACATAATAGAAGTCATGGTAACAAAGACACCGTGTTGTAATGACTGTGTGTGTACGCTGGATACTTTCAGTGCATGTAAGAAAATTATATGTCTCTCTCGCTCTCTCTCTCTCTGTCTCTCTCTCTTTCTGTGTCTTTGTCTCTCTCTCTCTGTCTCTCTCTCTCTCTCTGTCTCTCTCTCTTTCTGTGTCTTTGTCTCTCTCTCTCTGTCTCTCTCTCTCTCTCTGTCTCTCTCTCTTTCTGTCTGTCTCTGTCTCTCTCTCTCTCTGTCTCTCTCTCTTTCTGTCTGTCTCTCTGTCTCTCTCTCTGTCTTTCTCTCTGTCTCTCTCTCTCTCACTCTGTCTCTCTGTCTTTCTCTCTGTCTCTCTCTCTCTCTCTCTCTCTCTCTCTCTGTCTCTCTCTCTCTTTCTAATAGGTGAGGGAAATGAATCAATTAATATTATAATGAGTATTATATCTGCAGATACAGATTTTCTTTGGTGGTTTGAGTGAAAGAGGAACATCTTGAAAAGTGTTTCTCATATTTGTTTTTCATGGAATAATTCCATGTCGTTGTGGCATAATTTTACCTGACCATTATAGGTAAAAAAAAATGTGTTGATGCTGATGTAGAAGCCGATGCCATCCTATAATATTTGGAGCATTGCTGTGTGTGTGTGTGTGTGTGTGTGTGTGGTCCTCTAAACTAAATGCAGTTCTGGTCCTTTGAACAGACCCATGCTGCCTCCACACTCAGCCTCAGCTTCAGTCGCCTCCAGTCAGTTCAGCTGAATAAATGAAAATCCATCCGCTCCTCAGCAGCAGCACAGATCGAGTCAAATTCAAAAACTTTATTGTCCCATGAGGGGAAAGTGGTTTGCAGACGGGGTGAGCAGTAAAAACAGAATACAAACACAATACAAACACCATAACAAGAAATCCCCACAGCAGGTAGCTAGAGCTGGGCGATATGTTTGAAATCAATATGATGATAATCCTAAGGATTTTTTTTCAATATTGTTATACATCATGATATGGCTCACGTATGCAAAATCACATTAAATAGTCAAATTAATGTTCAGCCAGCCAATGTTCAAGCAGCCGAAATACTCATTCACTAGAGAGAAAGCGTAGAAGATCTTTTTACTTTTAAATAAGTAAAAAAGATTTTTATATACATTACATTATTACATTTATCTTTTTTACTTTACACTTTTTAAATCATTACTACTTCACTTGTTCTGGTGTTCTTTTATGAGTTTGGTTATTTTATTTCTGTTACTGCCTCTGGGCTTCATGACGCTGAGCTGGTCTTAACCACGCCTGTAAAGCAGTTTGTGTTACATTGCTGTATGACTTGTGCTATATAAAGAAAATATGATTTGATATGGACAAACCATCAGTTGATGAAGCCTGACAGGGAGCTCAATAATCTCACTGCAGTTAATTAGATTGTTTAATTTAGCTCAGACACAAGCGAACACGCAAAGTAATGCGTGGAAACATGAAGTGTGTGTGTGGTCGGGCGGCGGGCCACTGATGCATCATGGGACTCCGTGTGTTTCTCCCTCAGTCAGACTGCTGCTGGGTAATGTGATCTAAATGAGGTCGTCACCCTCATTAGCACTGTGGTTTTAGCTAGCTGCTAGCTTCACAGCCTGCTGCTTCACTAGAGGAGAGCCACCGAGTTCATGAGGGAAATAAAAATAAATTCAATTTAAAGTGATGTGGAAGATTCTGACAATATATGAAGAAAATAGCCGTTCTGCTGATTTTGTGAAGTGTCAAGTGAATCGCTTTCTTTATGTTATTAAACCAACAAGTGTAACATCGAAATCCGGTCGGAAGAATTTCGGTGTTACACTTCAAACCAGAGGTGGGGACTCGAGTCACATGACTTGGACTCGAGTCACAGTTTTAACTGCTTGAGACTTGACTTGCTGCATGAAGAGAAGACTTGAGACTTGACTTGACTTGGGTTCTGGTGACTTGGGACTTGACTCTGACTTGTACTTTGATGACTTGAAAAGGTTTCTAAAGTCTTGACTTGAGATCTTGTGTTTGTGTAAATGACTTAGATTGAAAGTGATGAGATTTGTTCCAGCGGACGACAGAATTTAAATTCTGTTTTTTCTGAATTTGTATGGAATGATTGAATTTATTGAAGTTGAAACTGATTATAGAAATCAAACTCATGATGCTCTTACCAAGTTTTTATCCTATTAAAACCATATTGCATTGAAAAGTCCTAGATATTTAGTTTTCTTTAAGATATTAAATTGATACTGGACTCTTGATTTGTTCTGACTTGACTTGCTGTTCTACATTTAGACTTGAGACTTGACATTAATGACTTGGACTTGACTTGGTAATCTACATGTAGACTTGGGACTTGACTTGACAATTGTGCCTCAAGACTTGAGACTGACTTGGGACTCGAGCAAAGTTGACTTGGTCACTCCTCTGGTTCAAACTGAAAGGTTTAATAAACATAAAGAAAGAGATTCACTGAAACACAATTCAGCAGCAGGACTAGTTTTTTATATATAGTCAGAATCTGCTTTGTCGGCGTTCCTTTATGTGCTAGAAGTGATTTTCAGACTGTTCCTCCAGACAACGGCAGTGAATGGAGAGAGAAAAAAAACACAATTCTCCAGTCTGCTCTACCGGAGCAACAGATCACAGAATCACTGATTTTGGGGTTTTATCATGGAGGAAGAGACACGACCCAAGACACTACCAGAGCTACACAGAGATTTAAAATTGATTTGACAAACAAAAAGTTAAATTTTGACATGACCATTTTATTCGCTCACCATTACACAGATCGATAATGAATTCTAATTTCCTCCAGCGCCCTCACTGTGTTTAGCTAATTAGGGCTTGACGATCAACACACCTCATTAGTAATTACTGGATAATGACTAAACACTGTCTATTGGTGTTAGTCTCAGAATACATCAGCAGCTCGGCAGATGGGTTGACACGACATTGCTTGTGATAAATTATGCCGACTAAACATGCGGCAGTTTCAGCAGTCACCAGTGAGAAAAAAAAAATGGTCAAGTCATCTGTAAAATATTCTTAATTTCTCACTAATGAGTGCAGCCGGATGACGAGCTGAACAGGAAGCGGTGACAGAAGGCGACGGCGACGGAAACGCTGGTCACACAGCAGAGGAAGAGCGAGAACTCGTTTTCCTCTCCGATGTACGAACGGTTCATCCTGGAACCGAAGAATCACATCAGCTGCGTCAGAAAATACAAACAGAGCAGGAGGTTTACTGACAGTCAGGGACCGAGTCCAGACTCAAACCGCCTTCTCTTCAGGAAACCCTCCTGAGCATCACACTGAACAAGTTCAATACTTTACTGCCATCTCAACCTGGTGGCAGAGGTGTGACCAAGGCAATTTTCCTCAAGTCCCAAGTCAGTCTCAAGTCTTGAGGCACAAGTCTCAAGTCAAGTCCCAAGTCTAAATGTAGATTACCAAGTCAAGTCCAAGTCTTTAATGTCAAGTCTCAAGTCTAAATGTAGAACAGCAAGTCAAGTCAGAACAAATCAAGAGTCCAGTATCAATTTAATATCTTAAAGAAAACTAAATATCTAGGACTTTTCAATGCAATATGGTTTTAATAGGATAAAAACTTGGTAAGAGCATCATGAGTTTGATTTCTATAATCAGTTTCAACTTCAATAAATTCAATCATTCCATACAAATTCAGAAAACAGAATTTAAATTCAGTCGTCCGCTGGAACAAATCTCATCACTTTCAATCTAAGTCATTTACACAAACACAAGATCTCAAGTCAAGACTTTAGAAACCTTTTCAAGTCATCAAAGTACAAGTCAGAGTCAAGTCCCAAGTCACCAGAACCCAAGTCAAGTCAAGTCTCAAGTCTTCTCTTCATGCATCAAGTCAAGTCTCAAGCAATTCAAACTATGACTCACTTCTGCTTGGTTGATTGGGATTTGTTTTGGCAAGCTCAGTTTAAACAGACAGAGATGGTAAAGAATGGTTCAAATAACCAGAAGACGTAAAACACTTAAAACATTGAACACAAGGTAAGACAGAAGGTAGAAGCAATAAAATACCATAAACTAAAATAAAATACCACAACTAAAATACCATAAAACTAAGAAAAATGTACCATGGGTATAAAAACTGTATTAAACAGCCACTATACCTGTCATATTGCACACTCCCTTAGATCTGACAGACGGTCTGTAGAGTTCAGGAGGCGACAGACCGGATCAGTTCTGAACCTGAAGTTCTGAACCGCTCCAGCCCACCAGTATATTAACTGTAAATCCACTCATGTTGTTTACATGTTGACATGTCCATGAGTTCTTACATACGTGGGACAAACTAAACATCATTGCAGAACACAAAACATTTGGGCAAACAACAGCCTGACCTTGTTATATGTTTGTTTACGCTCTCATGAAGGCTGTATAGGCTGAATAGTGTCAGCATTATTGAGTGTGCCAATAAATTCAAGTGAAAAGTGAAACTCTGCCACACTGCTTTTATATTTGGATATGCAGCTTTTTCCCTCGGCCCTCCTGAGCGTCTGTTCGTCAGTACAGTACGGACAGAAGTTCCTCAGCCTTGGGAACAGTACATGTTAATGTGTGAGTCACAAACCTGGACAATATGAGACCGACCTTGTAGTGTGGGAACTGGCTGAATAGCGGTTCCAGGGCTCAGGGATTTAACAGCGTTGGAGTGATTCTTTGTGGAGATGCATTTGTATGAAATCCAGGTACAATAGTCAGTTTCACGCTGCCAAGCCAAACATGGATCCTGTGCAGCTCACAGTGTAAACATGCTGCGAGCTGCCAAGGTCCGCAGTTCAGTTCCCTGAGCAGCTGACTGAGTAGAGCAAGGCACTGACACTGAGAGGTCAGGGGTTCAATTCCCACCGCGGTCACCCGGGTTAAAACTGTTACTGTAAGGTGTTTCGGATAAAGCCTCTTCAGAGATTCCCTCTCCACCTGCGTTACGTTTTAACTCCACTACCAGCGCTGCGTCGTGTTTCCATCAGCGTTTTGACTTTTGACGGCAGGAAGAACATACACCAGAAAACAACCAATATCAACTTCATTTGTCTTTATTTCCGTGAGGGAGAACGTGTGCGTCAGCCTTCGAGAATTGAATCTCTGTGATCTTTTAGCTTGGACGCAGCCGTCTAACGCAACGCGAGCAGTGGAGCATCTTTCAGCTCTTTGAAAGGAATCACTCTATCGATCACTGACGGCCAATGGCTGCAGCGGAGCAGAGCTGTTAACCTGCCTCTTGGGTGATCGGATTGTAATCTGATCACATAAAAACCCAGGTGTAAACGCACCCAAGACGCCTTGAAGACGGACTGTAATCTGATCCACCAAACCAGCTCCGGAGGTGTCAGAGACGCTTTTGGCCTCAGAAACTACGAAGTGTGAATGCAACGAGTCTCCAATCCACATATAGAAGCTATGATAATGGAAATAAACTTTTGCATGTGGATCCAACCAGGAAGCACAAGCAGATCAAACGGGCAGCAGCAGATCAGACAGGAACGTCCTACCAAACATCAGGATCATGAGGACACTGGAGGAGACGAGGCGTTCACTGTCAGTTTTAAAGGACAGAAATATGTGGAGAGGAAGTGATTTGCATGACAATCTGGTGAGGGAAAGAGAAATCAATGCCACAGATGCATTTTAATGGCAGGTGTAAATATAATCCAGCTACAGCAGATCTGGAGTCAGGTGTGAAGAAGATGTTAAAACAGTACTGAGACCAGTGTGTTAGTTAAGAGTTGTGAGAGAAAACGTGCACAGAAACAACATTATCTAGATAAAGGATGAAGTTAGATTCCTGTTTGATCTTTAGTCTAGAATCTTCTCTGCGTATTTCTTTTCCTCTACAAGACTGAAGACGAGTCTCCAGTGTGACTAAAGGAAATGTTGGTCCATGTAAATGGAGCGGCTGATTTTTAACTGTAGGATCCATTTTGAGACGGACGCTTATCTTTCCCCGTGTCTTCATTCTGTTATCGGCTCCAGAGGTTCCACTTGTCTCTCTGGCTTTGGGGGTTTCCATCACTGCTGCTATCTCTTGGCGTTTAGACTCGTCCGCTCCATCACAGATTTGTGAAATGAGGCTCTTTCTGCCAAGTAAGCAAACCTCCTTCAATTTCCGTCCCGCTTTCATCTCTTTGAGTCACGCTGACGTGGAGTTTAACAAACGCTGCCAGTTTTACTCTGCTCAGCCGGAGGAGCGCAGCCTCGTCCGGCGCTCGCTCCGCAGCGCAGCGCGGCGAAGGCGAAGGTGAAGGTGAAGGTGAAGGCGAAGGCGAAGGCGAAGGTGAAGGTGAAGGTGAAGGTGAAGGCGAAGGCGAAGGCGAAGGCGAAGGCGAAGGCGAAGGTGAAGGTGAAGGCGAAGGCGAAGGTGAAGGTGAAGGTGAAGGTGAAGCTGCAGCAGATCGCACGTGGATGGATGTTTTACGAGGCTTCGCTCTCACTCCCATCAGTTCAGAAAGTTACTTCAGTTATTTTTGTAATGAAAATCCACCGGCTGAGCGGAAACAAACTGAAACAAACTGGAACTGATTCCAAGCGTGAAAACACAGAAACACAGAAACACACACACACACACACACACACACACACACACACACTCATACACACAAACAAACTCTATACCGTTAAGCATGTAAACTGTGGTTATAAAAATCACCTTTATTTTACAGTCTGCCTACTGTATATCTCATTAAGTATGCAGGTTGTGTAATGAAAGTAATTGAAACTCTGTTCTGTAATTGGTTGAGTGATGCTTCTGTCTTCATCCTCAGATCCTGATTGAGCGATTGAAGCTCTCATCCCAGACTCTTGCTCCTGATTGGCTAATTAACATCGTCCTTTATCCCTTTAGCTGTTGATTGGGTTATCGATACAGAACTGGGTTCACTTAAAGTCCTTTATCTTGGATTAGTTTCTCTCACTCTCTCTCTCTCTCTCTCACTCTCTCTCTCTGTCTCACTCATTTTCACCTTTTGATTGGTTTATTGACTCTTCAGCTCTCGGTCCTGTGCCCTGATTGGCAGATTGATGCATCTTTCTTCTCTTTTCTCTCTCTCTCAGCTGGACAACGTGGATGAGCAGGCGGCTCAGATCCGCAGGGAGCTGGACGGCCGGCTGCAGCTGGCGGACAGGCTGGCCAGGGTGAGAAACAACTGTCTTCTGTTCAGTGTTGAAGGTCCGGTGTGTACGGAGGTCAGACGCTTTGTTTTTGTTTTGTTTTTTTCCCCCAAATTTAAGTTTTTCTGGACACTATTAGGATTCCTTGCAGTGTTGCAGAAAAAACTGTCCAAAGTGTATTTTCGCATCGCGGTGCGTTCCCAAACAGTTCCGATTTAGAAACACACACACTAATGCCGGAAATGTACTCAAATTAGTTCATTTCTAGTGATGGGACGATGTATCGAAATTCAATATATCGCAATACAAAAATGTGACAAATACGAAAAATGAATGGTGATATCAGCTCCATACGGAAGCATAATGCATTCACTTGAGAAAAAAAAATTTCCCCTGTTTTTCTGAATTAACGAGATAATTATCTCAGAAAAACAGAGCAGATTTTTTTTTTTTTTTAAGATAATTATCTTGTTAATTCAGAAAAACAGCATTTAAAAAAAAAAATTCTGGCTGACTCTCTCTCTCTCTCCTCTTCTGTCTCTCTCCCATCTCTCTCCTGTCTCTCTCTCCTCTCCTTTCTCTCTCCCGTCTCTCTCCTATCTCTCTCTCTCTCTCCTCTCTCTCTCTCCCATCTCTCTCTCTCTCCTGTCTCTCTCCCCCCTCTCTCCCGTCTCTCTCCTGTCTCTCTCCTATCTCTCTCCCTCTCCCTTCTCTCTCCCGTCTCTCTCCTGTCTCTCTCCCCCCTCTCTCCCGTCTCTCTCCTGTCTCTCTCCCTCTCCCGTCTCTCTCCTGTCTCTCTCCTGTCTCTCTCCCCCCTCTCTCCCGTCTCTCTCCTGTCTCTCTCCCTCTCCCGTCTCTCTCCTGTCTCTCTCCCTCTCCCATCTCTCTCCTGTCTCTCTCCTGTCTCTCTCCCCCCTCTCTCCTGTCTCTCTCTCCTCTCCCTTCTCTCTCCCATCTCTCTCCTGTCTCTCTCCCTCTCCCATCTCTCTCCTGTCTCTCTCCTGTCTCTCTCCCCCCTCTCTCCTGTCTCTCTCTCCTCTCCCTTCTCTCTCCCCCCTCTCTCCCGTCTCTCTCCTGTCTCTCTCTCCTCTCCTTTCTCTCTCCCGTCTCTCTCCTATCTCTCTCTCTCTCTCCCTCTCTCTCTCTCTCTCTCATGTTTCTCTCTCTCTCCCTCTCCTCTTCTCTCTCTCTCCCGTCTCTCTCCCGTCTCTCTCCTGTCTCTCTCCCAACTCTCTCCTGTCTCTCTCTCTCTCTCTCTCTCTCTTCTCTCTCACTCTCTCTCTGTCTCTCTCTCTCTCTCCTCTTCTCTCTCTCTCCCCCCTCTCTCCCGTCTCTCTCCTGTCTCTCTCTCCTCTCCTTTCTCTCTCCCGTCTCTCTCCTATCTCTCTCTCTCTCTCCCTCTCTCTCTCTCTCTCTCATGTTTCTCTCTCTCTCCCTCTCCTCTTCTCTCTCTCTCCCGTCTCTCTCCCGTCTCTCTCCTGTCTCTCTCCCAACTCTCTCCTGTCTCTCTCTCTCTCTCTCTCTCTCTTCTCTCTCACTCTCTCTCTGTCTCTCTCTCTCTCTCCTCTTCTCTCTCTCTCCCGTCTCTCTCCCGTCTCTCTCCTGTCTCTGCTGTAGGAGAGGAGATACCCTAAGTTTGTCTCGGCGGACATGGAGGTCCTGTTCGTGGAGGAGCTCCGGTCTTCGGTGAACCTGCTGATGGCGAACCTGGAGAGCCTGCCGGTCTCTAAAGGAGGACCGGACTTCAAACAGAAGCTGAAGCGCTCGTCCATGAACAACTCCTTCCTGGACATGGGAGACGAGGGAGACATCCTGTCCAAGTCCGACGTGGTGCTGTCCTTCACTCTGGAGGTGTGTGTGTGTGTGTGTGTGGGGGCGGGGGGGATACACTACCAGTCAAAAGTTTGGACGCACCACATTTTTCTTTATTTTTACTATTTTCCACATTTTAGAATAATAGTAAATACATCAAAACTATGAAATAACACAAATGGAATTATGCAGCGACCAAGAAAGTGTTAAACAAATCAAAACTATCTTATATTTTAGATTCTTTGCCTTGATGGAAAGGCAAAGGCTTTGGAAAGAAATTCATACATAGGATCAACTTCACTATTTATATTTGTCTAAGAAACTCATTTCAAGCATTTAAGCAGAAGCCTTTAGATCAGAATGCTTTAAGAGAATGAAACAGAACATTCAGTCAGGTGCAGACTCTGGACTGTAGTGTGTAACTCAGAATATATCACAAATATTATGGAGTGATATCAGCGGCACAATTTGAAAGCTTGAAGCTAGTTTTGAGTCTTTGAATTATACATAAAGGATTTTTGATACATGCTGATTTATTAATGATGACAACAGTTTCAGTGTGAAAGACGGCCTATGATTGGTTTGGATTTCGACAGAGGGCGGATGATTGGCCGAGAGCAAACGGTCCCGCCTCCAGGAACCACTAGTTTACAAAACCTGAAATTAAAAACTGATCCCCCATGGAAGCTGGCAGAAATCCCAGGATTCATTATTATTATTATTAAACCTTTAGACAGGTGATCTCACTGAGACACGGGGTCTCGTTCTCAAGAGAGACCTGGTGATTCATAACTCTGAAAATGAACTCATGAAACTTTATGAAGAAAGTCCTGAAGCTTTACATGTAAAGGTTTTGTGATTTCATTGTGTGACCATTAATCAGACTAAACAAACATTAAGTTACAAGCTTTCAAAAATTTCTCATAAGTACTCAAACTGGAATTATGAAGACAGATTTTTTTCTGTTTGAAGTGTGCAAAACTTTCTTATGACGACGGAACCTGAAACACAAAGAGCAAATTAATTCCCACAAAGTTTAAAAACGTCAGTGAGAGTGATTCTCTCTGAAGCTCACTGAACCGAACATGACGATGATGACGATGATGATGATGATGGCCACAGTGTGATCTAGGCTGATCTAGGCCAATATTCGATAATATTGAATATTGCAATATTTCGTGAATATCTCAATTTTTGTGAATATTGCAATATTTTCCACGATATTGAATACTGAATACCTGGAAATAGCAGGAATGAGCAAAACACCAAATGGCCAGAGTTTCCTCCAATGCTTGAATAGTAAGATCAAATTTCAAGGCTATTATTATTTATTATTAATAATGATTAATTGTTAATTATTATTATTAATATTATTATTAATAGCCTAGAAATTTGATGTAATTTAGAAGAAATAAAATAAAATATATTTTAAAAAAAAACCTGGAAAAAAAGAACAAAAAAGACCTAAATATTAGGTGTGAAATATCCCTGTTTATGTAAGTCTGCAAAATGCAAACAAAATTGTCTTTTTTTTTGTTGACAAGTATTTACCTTTTCCACACACCAGCTGCAGCCACAGCTACAGAACGGGTCTGTGGTAACATGGAATTGAAATGTATTTATTGGAGCCTGGCTCCTGTCCTGATAAGCGGCTCCAGCCGGCTTCATCTCCCATCATGCATCTGCAGGTGGGAAGTCTGCCGCCGCCGTGACTGACTGACTCCATAGTTGTTTGGATGTACAGATAAAGCGGAGAGCACGGCCGTATCTCCTCTGCTGTTTCAGATAGTGATTGTGGAGGTTCAGGGTCTGAAGTCGGTGGCTCCCAACCGGATCGTGTACTGCACCATGGAGGTGGAGGGGGGGGAGAAGCTGCAGACGGACCAGGCCGAGGCCTCCAGACCGCAGTGAGTTCACTTACTTCAGTTTGTCTCTCTGTTTCCACGCACACTAATAAACCATCATAGTCCCGCTAAGGCCGTTATCGCATTCTGAGAAACCTGATGAACACGGCAGGTTTTTGCCCGATGTTTTGAATTGTTTACCCTCAGTCTGATTCCTTTAGCTTTTACATCTGAGCATGAGACAGAGAACAACGTCCAGGAAGCAGAAACATCTCACAGCATGGAGACCAGGAACTCTTGGACTGATGGACTGAACTTTTAATGAGACGGAAACCTGACTAGATGAAAATCACTTCCTTAAAGAGAGAAATCAGCTGTGACTGAATCTTGTAAACCAGGTTTTCCCTGTTATCACATTACTAGAGCATGGAAACACATCAATCGAATTATCAGCATAACCTGATTATTCTCAGTTACTGGGTTATTAGTGTGCATGGAAACACGCTCAATGTTTTGTTTATTATACTTATTATCTAAGTTTTGGCTTAGAACTTGATGGCTCATGGTTTCCCGTCCCTGCAGTGCAGCATGTTGTGTTAAAACACTGTAGTCCCGCCAGTTACTTTGTTTACCTTGTGATTTACTGGATTGCAGAGATTTTTTTTTCATTCTGAAATGTTCAGTCTGAGCGTCCAAGGACTGAGCGTTAACTGAGCTAAACAGAGTTTTGAGGCTGCAAAAGTTTTGTTTAGAGGGATTTTAAATTAAATTAAATGTCTCCATGATGCTGAAATGCCAATATTCTACAATTATTTATTGTGGAAAGTAAAATTGTGATTTCCAGTTATACACAAATAATTTGACAGCCCTGGATTAGATGGTCAGATAAATAAAAGGTTGCTGGTTCAGACAGGTGACAACAGACAGGCGGTCGGTGTCTGTTGTCTGTCGGTGGCTGTCGAGGAGATTGAACCTGTGACTTGTCAGTTACAGGACGGTCTCTCTGTCCGCCGGCTCGCCCTGCTGCAGATCAGAGTTTCCATGACGACGTGTTAAAGCACCGGTACGCCCGAAAGCAGAACTGTCATTGTCAGTTTGGTAGCTTGAGTGGTTCAGTGAAGGTTTGTGTCACCCGGAGCGCCGGGCCGCTGATCTCAGATCAGTCCCACAGTGTTCGCTGCTAATTTACTGAGGAAGCTTTGTGTTTACAGCAAGTTTACAGCTTTGACTCTCCACTCCGAACCGGATTATCCCTCGAGCTTTTGAAGATGAAATAAATCCGCGGACCCCGGTGAACAGCGTCCTTAACACCGAACCTGATACTGAAACACAGGAGACCCGGAGCTTTGAAATGCAAACAATGCCGTCGCGCTCGGCGGATTCAGACCGAAGACGAAGACTAAATGCCACATTTTTATGTAACGAGGGAAGTTGACTCTCTGTCTGAAGCTTCCACAAACACCACATCCTGCTGCCTGGAGCCACGGCTCGCATTCTTATTCAAGGCTATTAAAGCGAGGATATCGGTCCTGTTATGTAATAGGGACGGGAGCTGGGGAGGGGAGGGGAGGGGAGGGGAGGGGAGGGGAGGGGGGGTGGGGGGGGGGGGTGAACTTCTCGCTTGTCAGCCTCTCCTCGTCAGTCGGCTCTTGTGCTGCAGGAACACACCGGTTTCTAGAGGAAAGCCCGGCCTTCTTTCTGCTGGACTGACTTCAGGCTGCAGGAGAGATGGGAGGAGATTAGATGGTTTACAAAACGCTTGCTGGAGGAGTTTGTTTTCAGCTGGAACCTGCTGGGGGTTTGAGGCTCACAGCTGCTGTCGATTTAACAAGTCACTTATTATATTCAGTCTTAAAATCCTATTTCTCAAGTGAATGAATCTGCCACTGGAGTCAGAGGATTTCACTTGCTTCCAGCGTTGCTCAACTCAATTTTGCGGACTCAAATGACAATAATTTGTGATCTGAAAATTCTGCAAACAAGTTGTTTCTTATTTTTCCAATTTAAAGGGTCTATGTGTAATATTTCTGCTTTACTGAAGCATAATCTGACCAGTAAATATCAGCAGGTTCCTGAATGTTAGAGAGCGAAACAGAGTGAACAGATTTCTGCAGTCAGAAACACAGGAGCAGCCGAGGCTGAAGGCTCCTGCCACACCAAGGTCCCTTCAAAAATCTGACAATTTGTTTTTGCCTTACTTATCGGCAAAAAGCACACATCTGGAAATATAATTTGAGAGTTTCTTACTAATCTGTAGGGTGTTCTGGTAAATTCGGCATGTATATAATTCTCTGGACCGGCTCATTTATGCTCCGGGGCAGTGGAGCGACTCCTGACCTTCGATCTGTTCCAGCAGAGTCGTGACGTCAGGATCCTGATCACAGCAAACGTCCATCGAATATTAAAAAAAATGCTCTAACTGGGTAAAACCTGACAGAAGGTTGATTGTTGTTGATGTGAAACTGTCCGACCTGCCCACCATGCTGATGCTGGTCTCTCTCTACAGAGGGCAGAGTGTTGTTGTCATGACAACGCTGAGCGATAGAGGCCAGCATCGGACCAGAAACTACACAGAGACCCTTTAAGTGAATTAATGTGTCGCTGGGCTCAGAGGATTTCAGTTGCTTCCAACGTTGCTCAACTTGTGTCAACAATTTTTTGGACTCGAATGACATTATTTTGAAAAAAAATTCTTAAAACAACTTTTTATTTTTTTTATTTAACCTCTATCTAACCAAATACTCCAAGTAGGGTTAGGTTTTTGGGTTGGGGTTAGTCCTTTATTTCAGTGGTTCTCAACCTGGGGGTCGGGACCCCTCAGGTGATCGCAAGATGATTTATGGGATAGGAAAGAAACATATTCCTACTGTGAAATACAGAGTAGTTTTCAGCCTCAGAATGAAGTGAAAATAAATGAAAAAGGAAAATTTTAAGGGGTCACAAGCCAAAAAGGTTGAGAGCCGCTGCTTTTTCTAACCAGATAGTCCTGTTGAAAATAAGAATCTGTTTCTCAGGAGAGAGCTGCAAAGAAAGCATCATGACGAACTCAAAAAGGCATTTTCTCATCCTACTGGGACATTTTTAAAATTGAAAACAAGATTAAATGACTATTTAAGGTGGATATTTTTTGCAGTAACCCTGTCAGTTCTGCCGTGACGTTCGGTGCCGCTGGAGGAACTCGTCTTGCAGCATGAGCCGAGGAGAAATCCCCTCAGCTGGGTGAAGTCATCAGATTCACGGCTCTCTGACCTCAGCAGCGTTTACCTCCGTCTCGCTGATGTTCCTCTTGTTAGGGTTTCGTCTCCCACATTCAGGATGGATTAATATATTCTGCCTTCTTCACCCGGCATCCATCATGTCTCCCTGCAGATCGTCTGTGTTGCAGGTTTTGTTGTGTGGCATTATTCATTGACGTCGTGTCCCCTGGAAAATTACAATGCCTCTTCTCTAACGATGAGCTGATGGACTCGCGGCCTCGTGTCGCGCTGAGCGCTCTCTCTCAGGCCGTCGACCGGCCGGCGGGCGGCGGGGGGGCGGCGGGGCAGCGGGGGGGCGCGCGGTAATGAGGCTGCCCTTTCACACGCTCGGGCTGGTGCAGGGTTTCTGAAGGCTCAGGCTGAGAGCGCTCCGCCCGCCGCGTCACCAAATAGTCCCAATTAGAGGAGGAGGAGGCGGCTGTAACATCACCTGATGAGCCCGGTGTTGAACAGGGAGCCGCTGTACCTGCTTCACTGTAACCTTCTCTATAATGAGCTGCCCCCCCCCCCAGTAAGACACCCATACTGTTAATGACATCTTGGTTAACTGTAATTACACGGACGACTTGATTAGCTGTGATTACATGGTCACTCATTCGCTCTGATGACTCCTGCATCTGTAGCACATCAGCACTTTAATTGCCAAAGACCTTTTGATTAGTAACACCATTAATTATTTGGTAATGTCAAGCATGTGCTGCACTTCTGTCTCACTGAGGTCCAGCTGCCTGGAGGAGAAGTTCACCTTTAAGCCTCAGCCTGCAGGCTGTTTTATCTGTTTTATCTGTTTTAAAGTAGCTTTCAAACAAGTTGCCTAAACCTTCCAGACAATATGTTAGATTAATTACAGTATGAAGGCTTCTGTTCACTAAAGGCTCTGAATATCCATGGATAGGCTGTCCTTACTTTAGTGCACTTTGGTGTAAGGACATATTACCTTAAGCTGAAAAAATAAATTGCTCCGCCAATGTTTTTGTAAAGCAGAATCACAAGTGCTTAATAAATGAAAAGTGTTTCCATCACAGACACAAACTGCAGGTTCTACACAGATATTTTGCCTTCTTGAAGAAAGTAACACATACAAGATGTAATTCAGTTTCAGTCGTTACTGCCCCGCGAGGGAAATTTGTTTTCAGACAGATTTTAGAATTAAAACACACAACACATCACCACATCATATACCATACACACAAATATCAGTTGATAACACCAGACAGAGAATCAATAGTGCAGAAAAATTCACTCATCAGTGCAAAAAGTTCTTATCCAGATATAAGACTCTGCATCAGTTCCTGTGCAGTCTGAGTCTGACTGCAGAGAGGATCCATGTGGTTCTTCTCACAGACAGTAAACCAGATGCAGCAGCGAGTTTCTTCCTCCATCGTCTTCTGAAGGTTTTGAAGCTGCTGCAGATTGTGTTTACGGTCGCCGCCATGTTGACATTTTTTGGAGCTGGAGCAGCCAAAGAGAGGCAGAGGGGCGGAGCCAAGGTGGAGGGGGCGGAGTTTGGGTCGTCCGCAGAGCCGCAGCTCCGGTCCATAATCGGCGACCTGTCAATCACTAGGAAAACAACCTGTTTTAGGACAACATTAGAAGAAGTGAAATTATCTACTGAGACCAAAACTGTATTGAAGAAGTTGGTTGTGGTGCGTTGACTTGATGGAGTTGGAGGTTTGGAGTCTTTCTGGACGTTAGAGGACCTGCTGCTGGACTTCAGGACCTGCTTCAGGATTCACCTTCAGGGTTTGGCTGCTCGGTTCTTTACCGTGAAGCGTTCCTTCTGCCCGGCTCACACCGAAACCTTACCGGCTGTTTCCACCAGGCCGACCGGTCCGGCTTCAGTCCGAGTTTAGTTTAGTCCAAGATAAAACTGTGATGAAAGCCAGTCATCGTTTCACCACACACGCTAAATGGAGGTGAGTGAAGGCAGCAGAGGCCGGAGCGCCGCGGTGTGTTTGTGTTTCTGCTCCTCTGTCGATCTGCTGTGTGTGTGATTGCATTAAAAATAAAAAGCTGTGTCTGTCTGTTGTGTGTGTGTGTGAACTGAATCCACCTTTCTGCACAATGTTGCCTTGGAAACTGGGAAAACTGAATACGGAGCTCGGCTTTGCTTTGTGCCCTCCACAAGTGAAGGGGTCACTTGTCATCTGCGGGCCGCCACACACACACACACACACACACACACACTCACACACACACAGAATCACACGTTTTGACATAAACACAAATAATCACGCAAGCAGCGCTTTCAAAATGGCCGTGTAATCTGTCAGTCTGAGCCGCAGAGCCGCCGGGCTCCATTACCACCGGCTGGAGATGAAGAATAAGTGCTTCTTGATAACAGTCATCAGCGATGCGACTGTTTACAGCTCCGTGTCCCTGAGACCCAAAGCACAGTTTATGTGCCGCCATTAGAGGAAACGCTGCAAAGTGAGCTAAACTGACCTCGTGTTAGAGTTAACATTATAGACGCTCAGGTCGCGGTAATCGTCAATCATCAGTAATCATCATTAAGAATGTGATACTTGTATTACTGTCTTGTGTATTGGCTGCTATATGCAAATATGTGGTTTTTTTATCCTGCATTGAAGTTTCTGTAGATGGTAGAGAGGAGACGATCTGTTTCTCTCAGGATACGATTCAATATGTGATCTGAGCTTCAGGATCAATACAACCAGGATACGATGTGATCAATAAAAGTTCAGTGACAACAAAGTCTGACTGTGCAGAATTCTGTTTATTTCTGAGACACAAATCTTTCTAGCGATGCCATTGGCTGCTAGAATGTAAACAACAATTTGAAAAACAACTAAGATGAAGGAAAAATGTCAAATATCTCCTAATGTGATGAAAGCTGGAAAACCATCTACTAGAGATGGGACGATAAATCTAAATTCAATATTTCTCAATACAAAACTGACAATCCGTCTGTTGTGTCAGGAACATGAATGGTGATATCAGCTCCATGTTATTCTGCTGTCAGGAACATGAATGGTGATATCAGCTCCATGTTATTCTGCTGTCAGGAACATGAATGGTGATATCAGCTCCATGTTATTCTGCTGTCAGGAACATGAATGGTGATATCAGCTCCATGTTATTCTGCTGTAGTAATCACTAATGAGACTCTTGACCATCACAGTTTCACAAGCTCTCCATCCAAATTATATTATTGTCACTTTGTAATGACATTTTTAAATTGTTGTTTACATTCTAGCAGCCAATGGCATCGCTGGAAAGATTTGTGTCTCAGAAATAAACAGAATTATTTTTTTATTGATCACAGCGTATCCTGGTTGTATTGAATCCTGAACCTCAGATCACATATTGAATGGTATCAGGAGAGAAACGGATCATCTCTACCCCCCCTGGTCGTTCGACAGCAGCTGTTGTCTATTCCTAGCAGCCTGTCAGTCTGTATTAAAGGGGAACCTTTGTGTTTCAGATGGGGCACCCAGGGGGACTTCACCACGACGCACCCCCTGCCCTCCGTCAAAGTGAAGCTGTTCACGGAAAGCACGGGGGTCCTGGCCCTGGAGGACAAGGAGCTGGGCCGGGTGAGGCACCGCACCGCACCGCACCGGCCCACCCCGCACCGCACCGCCCCACACCGCCCCGCCCCGCACCGCCCCGCACCGCACCACACCGCACCGCACCGCACCGCACCGCACCGCCCCGCACCGCCCCGCCCCGCACCGCACCACACCGCACCACACCGCACCGCACCGCCCCGCACCGCACCGCCCCGCACCGCACCACACCGCACCGCACCGCACCGCACCGCACCGCCCCGCACCGCCCCGCCCCGCCCCGCCCCGCCCCGCACCGCACCGCACCACACCGCACCACACCGCCCCGCACCGCACCGCCCCGCACCGCACCGCACCGCACCGCACCGCACCACCCCGCCCCGCACCGCACCGCCCCGCACCGCACCGCCCCGCCCCGCCCCACATCACTCACACCACACCTACAAACAACATCAGCGTTTATTTTTAACCGCTTAGAGTCTCAGATGGGCGGGGTTAACCGCATCAGGACGGTTCAGAGAGTCAGATGACCGGTCAGACTAAACTGACTTTCTGCTCCTCATTGTGTTTTCTATCTGGTAAGCCCCACCCATCTGGTAATTCAAAGAGGTTAAAACAAACACTACAGCCCACCACCACTACACCAACAGGTTTTCACAAACACTAGGAAGTATTAAAGTGGCATTATAATATGTAATATAATCTCTAGTAGGAATTGCAGCAATATTGGCAGAAGCTTATCCTCCTACACAGGTTTCTACCTTTTTTCTTTATCAGTTTAATCACTTTTTATTCTTTGTTTTTTCTCTGTAAACTAACAGGTAAATTAACTAATTGACTCAAGCTAACTGTCTCACTGATTAACTACCTAAATAACTATTGAACTAACTAACTAACTGACTAAAAGACTCGGACAGATCTTTATTAAGGCGAACTCGATCACTGCAGCCGTCCCTCTGCAGTGAGACCAGCTGCAGGTGAGATCAGTCACTTCTGATCCCTTTTACCCCCTGCTGGTCCTGACAGCAGAACCCATCAGTCACTGTCAGAACGAACACTGGAAAAGCTTTGAGAGAGTCAGCAAGCCGCCAATTGAAGGGGATGAATGTAATTAGAGCTGCTGGTTTCTTTCAGGCTTTTGAAAATCTGAAATAGTCACAGAGGGATTTTTGACAGCTGAGATATTTCAATCCTAAAACTCGACACAGCCGTCTGGTGACAGCTGCGTGGCCTGTGTAGTGTTGCTCAGAATCAAACTGCAGATGCCCGCTGTATTAATCACTTGTATTAATCACTTGTATTAATCACTGCTGCATCAATATCTTTACTGCTGGTTACATCACTCTCGCACTTTTCCATTTCTTATCTCTCCCTCGTTCCTCCTCTGTCTCTGACATCGATGGTATCTCCATTATGAGACTCTGATAAAACAAGGAGCTGCAACAACATCAGTCTTTCTCACACACACACACACACACACACACACACACACACACAACCCCACCTCCGCTACTGTTAACCTTTTCTTTCACACACAGCAGATTCGCCTGTTAAAAGTCAACACTGTGTCGTGTTTATATATTTCTGCACCCGTCAGAGTTCATTTAACACAACTGTCCAGCCAACACTCATCAACTCACAGTAAATGTCTCTGAAAAATCAACACTAATTAACACTGGAAAGGTTTCTTTGACATGACTGTAAGAAGTCATGGAGCAGCCAGGATGTGACATCACGACTGACCTGACCAAACCCACCGCAGACAAACCAGTCCATCAGTCCACCAGACCCTGACCTGCTGTCAATCACCAGCAGCTCTCCAGATCTGAGGAAACTGACATGAAATGAAACTTTCTGATTGACAAGATGTTATTATTATTATTATTATTATTATTTGGTCAGTGGGATAACTTATGAGTGTTATTACTGTCAGCTTAGAGGGAACGTTGGTCCTCAATTATATTTTCGATATATCTTTCAAATAGATTTCTGCTGGATCTCTGTTCTTCAGTGTAATGATCTGGTAGAAACTTCCAGACCAGCAGCTGGACTCTCTTGTGTCTGTTATCAGAGATGAGCTGTCAGTCAGATGGACGACTTGCCGACACTGCTAATGTTTTGCTGACTGACGCAAATTGACTCAGACTTTTTACTTTATTTACAGCAGACGCTCCCTGCCGTCCCGCTGCAGCAGCTGTTGGTTTTTTGTTGTTTTTTTGTGTTTTTTTGACGGGGCGGCTGAAATAGTGATCATGATGACATATTTAGAGTATTTATCGGCTGATTATGATCGGTGGCCGATCGATCGTTGCGCCCCTAGTGCTTATTTGTGAACTGACTGGTGAACTGCAGACAGTGATCTGGCATCACACTCTGTAGTTCTGACAGCAGCTGACAGGAGGTTCGGCCAGCTGAAACTCTCCAGACGTCCTTGATGTTGGATCTCATTAGCATGACTCATGAGAGCTGTGGATACAATCTATTTACCACAACACACACACACACACACACACACACATCCCTCCCAGCCACTGTGGGTAAGCAGAATCTTGCATGATTGACTGGAAGACAGACAGGTCAGTGCGTGTGTGTGTGTGTGTGTGTATGTGTGTGTGTGTGTGTGTGTGATGGAAGCAGACAGATGAAGGACACACTGACTGTAAACAAATCAACACTGCTCCTATTGCTAGGCTCTCACAAGGCAGGAGGTTGTTGGTGTGTGTGTGTGTGTGTGCGTGCGTGCGTGCGTGCGTGCGTGCGTGCGTGCGTGCGTGCGTGCCTGTGTGTGTGTGTGTGTGTGTGTGTGTGTGTGTGTGTGTGTGTGTGCGTGTGTGTGTCTCACAGGGATAGAAAGGTGAGGAAAATTCTTCAAAATGAAAGAATGAGAAACTTTTGCTGCTTCTGACTTGTAGTTTTGGGAGCAGATTAGAAAGTGTGCTGCTGTACAGCAGCAGATAAGATGCAGTAGCTGTTACTGGATGGTTTCTAGGGGATAATAAAGTGGTTGCTAGGGTGTTACTAGGTGGTTGCTATGCAATTAGTAGTGGTTGCTAGGGCGAAAATAGTTGGTTGCTAGGCAATTACAAGTGGTTGTTAAAGTGTTACTAGGCAGTTGATAGGCAATTACTAGTAGTTGCTACGGCATAACTAGGCAATTACCAGTAGTTACTGGGGAGTTACTAGGTGATTACAGGTCCTCGATACGGTGTTACCAGGTGGTTGCTAGGTGATTACAAGTCATTACTAGGGTGCATGTATATGTCAACAGACTGTCCCCCCCTCCCCCCCCCCCCCAGGTGGTGCTGAACCCCACCACCAACGGGCCGAAGCAGGCGGAGCTTCACCGGATGGTCGTTCCTAAGAGCAGCCAGGACACCGAGCTGAAGATCAAACTGGCCGTCCGCATGGACAAACCCCCCAACATGAAGCACAGCGGGTGAGTCGGGGGGGGGGGGGGGGGGGGGGGTTTACTTTATTTATCCAGTGAAAGTTGGTGAACTTCCTGCTTCATGCTCATTTAAACTGGTTCCACGCTCACACTGGGAGCCGCCCAGTTCAGCCAGTTCTTCATCATCATGTTAGAAGGCAAAAGTTGGCAAATTTCAGTTTTTCTTTTGTGGCTCGGCCCGCAGCGGCTCACTGCCTCTGCTGCAGAACAGTGAATACAGTGTGAGAGCGGCTGGGCGGACAGGCTGCTCTCCCATTGGTCCTCATGACCCACTTACTGGTGACATCATCCTGGTTCCAGACGGCAGCAGAGGGTCAAACCTGCGACCGGAGCGGAGCGGCCGCTCAGACCCCATCGTCAGTTTCCTGTCAGACGACTTCTTGTTGCTCCTCACATCGTCTCCTCTGCTTTAACTAACACTCAACAGGTGGCAGAGAGAGAGAGAGAGAAGTAGTAGTATCAGTAGTAGTACTAGTAGTTAGTAGTAGTAGTATCAGTAGTAGTACTAGTAGTTAGTATAGTAGTAGTGGTGCTAAACAAATAAGACCTCTATTTAATACTTTTTAAGTCCTTAAATTTTGATTATTTTGAGACTTTTTCAGACTTTTCAAGATCCAACAGACACCCTGCTGAGAGAGACATACACACACACACACACACACACACACACACACACACACACAGTGTTCACAGTACTGTTTGCAGGTGGACAGCTCCCCCTGCTGGTTACATGCAGGAAGGTGTTTGCTCTCTGGATGTCATCAGATGATTTTTGGAATCTGAAACACTTCTTTTATAAAGCGGTTAGTTCTGCTCTTCTCTCTGAGTCACATGCAAAGCCGTAAAACAAACACCTGTAACTGCATGACAGGTCATTTAAATATTAATGATGATGATGAGTGTCGGTGGCAGCGGGCTTTATATACTGTAATCAAGGGCGGATATTTCATTTCACTGTTGGGGGGGACAATAAACAGAAAAATTTCTCAAGAGCAATTCCTGAAGGGGACACCAAAGGTGCCGCCAAAAGTACTGTTGTATTAAATGTATATAGAGGTCCATTATGAAACATTTCCATAAGCACTTCATTCCTTTCTTATGAAGATTTTATCAAATTGCCTTTGATATTACTGGGGTCTTTCTACTTGGCGTTTCGGTGCACTGAAAAATGATCGGATGTCTGTTTTTCTTTTCTCTGCCATTTTAACTGACCTGGCTGGCTGACAAATAGACACACACACACACACACACACACACACACACACACACACACACACACACACACACAGCATGCAGGTTATTTACAGTAGTAGGTGAGATGCAACACCCATTAACTGAACTAAAGCTAATATATGCCTAATTAGATTTAGTTTTCCCGAAAAAGCAGATCTCTAATGTTTTGCTGTCAATGTGTAAAAGTCCAGAACGCTATGAAGCTTGCCAGAAACTTACTTATATTTAACATAATGTTTGTTGTAATTATGTCTTTTTTATTAATTAAGTCTTCATTTATTTCCAAAATTATGAACAAAATAACATAGTGGCAGCCATTTTACATGCAGTAAGAAAAAAATAATATACTTAGAACCTAATTACATAGGGTAAGTTAATCTTAAATATTATATTATAGAAATATTACTGTTACCATCTACAAAAGATAAAGTATTTTGGTATGAAATCCCGCATTTTAATTTAACCAAGTATCCTGTATCATAAATACATGTCTGGCATTTGTAACAAACCAAACCGCTTGAAAATCGGTCGAAAATTCAGTGAGTTATGATGATTTTAATAGTGGACAGACCTCCTGCCTCCATACACACACATGCATTAGGAGACGCGGCTCCGTACCAACACGCTGACGCACGAGATTCAACCGCGAGGTAACGGAACAAAATGTAGTCTGATTACAACTGTGAATGTGTTTTATTCTATTGAGTGGTAGAAGTAAAGAAAAATGTCTGACACATCCTTTGTTTTAAGTTAACCTCAGCTACTTACTGGAGGTCTGCCACCACTGACACACTTCCAGAAATCCTCCACACACACTCGTACCGAGGGCTGATGTGTGTGTGTGGGGGTTCGGGGAGGCAGGTAGGCAGTGGACCAAACCACTGTGAGGCATATGAGGGGGGGACTCAATCTTTCGAAACTTAAAAACGCATTGTTTTGCGTCTATAATTATCACAAGTGCTTTCAATGCATATTATTATATTATTTAAAATTATATAGTTATGTTTACAATGATATATTGAGGGGGACAACTCTCTGTTAGTCCCAGGAAGGGGGGGTCCGGACCCCCCTGTCCCCCCCGTAATTTCCGCCCCTGACTGTAATGATATAATACACATGCACACATGTGACTGCATAACAGTTCATTTAAATGTATATGATAATGTATAAATGCACACATCTGACTGCGTAAAAGTGAATTTAAATATTAATGTGCTAACTGAAATTCACTCTACCGCTACTTGTTTGTTGCTTAGCAACCATGTTGTTTAGCTGCTGGTCAAGAGCGATACTGCCTGGCAGAAGAATAACTTTATGTTCCCTTCATTTTACAAACATGTGTTTTGTGTCTCTGACCTGTTGTGTGAAATACTGAATGTTTGGAGCCTCCGGGTTTCTTTGAATAATCAATCAGGTAAAAAAAGCCTGAAAAGAGAAAATAAAATCATCATTTGTGGTGAAAGGTTTCTGCCTGCAGCAGGACAGCAGAACTGCTGCTCGTCCCAGCTGATGCTGATTCAGGAATGTTTTAGCATGAGTGTTATATTCTGTATTTCAGTCAGAATCTTCCTGACAGCAGGTGTTGGTGCTCCGGGTGTCAGGTACAGCCGGCTGATGCTTTAGCTGTGAGGGTTAGAGAGTAGTGAACCAGGCAGAGCTTGTACTGTGAGTCATGTTGAGTCATTGTGTCGAACCTGTTTAAAAGCTTCTAGTCTTCATGAATCAACGGTTTTTAAAGGTCCACATCATGTACAGCAGGACTCCCTCTCCTCTGTGATGATAAAGCAGTTGGATGTGTATCTAAACATGGTGAAAGTATCAAAACTAAATCCACACAATCCATATTAGAAAAGCGAGCCTCTAAACGAGCCGTTTGGACTTCCGTAACTTTGTGGCGTCACAAAGGTTCGCTCATTATCATTTCTGTAAGAAATAATAGACTAACAAAGTGTTTTTTTCAAAGCGGTCGAGCGGTCGTCATTGTCCAATCGGAACAGAGGGTCGTTAATATTAATGAGCCTTAAAGACACGGAGACAGAAACAGCCTGTTCTTGGTAAGGCTCAGAGAGATGCTGGAAAATGAACGTGGAGAAATGGATTGAGAGTGTTTTTCCCACGGGGCAGCCGAGGGCGTCACGAGGCAAAGTCAGTCAGTCAGTCAGTCAGTCAGTCAGTCAGTCAGTCAGTCAGTCAGTCAGACAGTCAGTCAGTCAGTCAGTCAGTCAGTCAGTCAGACAGTCAGTCAGTCAGTCAGTCAGTCAGTCAGTCAGTCAGTCAGTCAGTCAGTCAGACAGTCAGTCAGTCAGTCAGACAGACAGACAGTCAGTCAGTCAGTCAGTCAGTCAGTCAGTCAGTCAGTCAGGTAACACTTAGTGAGATGATGCTTCATCAGTTGGCCTCTAGAGGGCGTCTCTGACTGTGAGCTGCAGTGTTTCCATACAGAGGCACAACATCAGAAGTTGCTCAGTGTGTAGAAATGGATCTAAATG
>NC_136000.1:1464475-1534475 GCF_048128805.1 Centroberyx gerrardi
GTGTCAAGATAAATTTATTATTTTCTCTTCCCTCCTTTGAGCTGAGAGAGAAGGCCAACGCTCTGATTTGCGTCTTGGTTTTATTGACTGCGAACACCGGATCTTGCTATAATTACAATAGGTGGAAAAAATAGCAGCTAGCGGTCGACTCGGAGCCGCCGGCATGCGGCGGCGTCACGCCGCAGCGAGGCGGACTGTGAAAAGCCTGCAGTGAATGCGGTTTCATTGGCAGCCAAGGCCGCGGCCAGCGGCCGGCCGTGTTGTGAGGCTGTGAGGCTGGAAGCTGTCGCGGAGCGGACAGCAAATCATTTTCACAAGTGGATGATTACTGCTGCCACATGTTAACCCAACTCCTAGAGAATGGCCCAGATTTGCAGGCAGACCGGATTCACGCGCTCCGGCCTTGACTGGAGGCCTCTCCTGAAGGGCCGGCGGCTGAAGAAAGGGGTCTCGCCATCGATTGATTTTCCTCACTTGCACTTGCCGTGTCCCACGCTTTCAGAGGCCGGGAGCGGGCCGATTGATTGAGAGGCCACTTTGGTCATTCTTCCCATTTTCTTCCTGTGCTGAAGACTCAGTGGGCTCCGGTCTGTGTCACGGCCTCCCTGCCTCCCTGCTCACTGCCCAACAATATATTGTTATCTGTGTTTACTTTCATAAAGTGGAATATTTCAGCCGCTGCAGTTTGCTGGCTGGACTCACACACAGCCTGCATTTACACTGCTGTGGTTTTTTGACTGATTTGTAGTGGTTTTGCATAAAAACCTTTGAACGATTTGAATCACTGGGTGATGTTTGTGCTTGCTAAAATAAATCTTTTTATATTTTGAGTGGGTTTATTTAGTATTTCAGCCTGCTCATATTCAGCAGTATATTCAAAACCTCACTCTGTTTTTCAGGTATCTGTATGCGCTGGGACAGAGAGTCTGGAAACGCTGGAAAAGAAGATATTTTGTTCTTGTCCAGGTAAATGACAGACATGACTGGATGAGATCAGATGAACTTTATTGATCCGGGTGGGAAACCGGGTCGCTGCAGCAGCAACGAGCAGAGGTGCAGGATGGAGGAGAAGAAAGAGGAACAAAGGGGATGAAGGATAGAAGTGAAAATAAAATAAGACGAAATGTATAGAAGCTTTACGACGCTAATAAAATGTTTACCCACAAATAGAACGGGACATCACTCATCTGAAGCTGTATTTCAGATGCATTACATCTTCTATTGCTAATTCATACATTCAGCCTTCAGTGGAAATATTGAGACATTTACTTACGGCACTCGAGTCACATAGGGATCGAGTTTCTTTATAAGCAAATAAAACTAGAATTTCCATCCGTGCTCTGCGGCTTTTAATCAGCCAGGCAGCTGAGGAGCGCTTCATTCTCTGCGCTAAAAGAAATATTTGCAGGTTATTAAAGAAAATCATCTCACATCAGACGCTCTCCTCCAAACGTTTTCACATCTCAAAAACATGTTTGATCAGAAGTGAAACCACTGGAACGGTGAAAGTTAATTACGGCTGGTCTCTGTAAGACACGAGGTCTGACATTTTTATTTTTTTTTACCTTTTCTCCTTTAGCTTTTATTTACTTTCCTATCAATTACCTGTCATCCAGTCCAGTCTGGGCTTGTTTATTTATATCGCTCTTAATCACAAGCATGTGTCAACGGGCTTTACCTACCATCATATACATACAACATCATATATCATAATACATCATATATACAGACTACATATTAGTGAGTTATTGATCACATCGTATCCTGGTTGTATTGATCCTGAGCCTCAGATCACATATCGAATCGTATCAGGAGAGAAGCAGATCATCCATCACTAACACATATACATCATATACTTGATCTTTCTAGGGTCACAGGAATATTTCTTCAACTGTTCCACACATTGTTAAGTGGCACTGTATAAGAGCATCAGGTTCAGGCTCGGGCCGATATTGGATAATATTGAATATTGCAATATTTTCTGTGGTATTGAAAATCCCCCCCCACCCCGCCGCAGCACCATGTGTTTCTTAGATCACAGATACATTTTTAAACTTATAAACCTATAATCTACTAGTGGTCGGTATAGTAAAAAAAAATCTTTGTCATTTCAAGTGGGTTCCCTTTTCCACAATCAGCCTGTTTTCCTGGAAATAGCAGGAATGAGCAAATTACACCAAATGGCGAATGTTTGAATAGTAATATTAAATTTCAGAAATTTGATGTAATTTTGTAATTTAGAAGAAATAAATACCCCTTAAAAAAAAAAACAGGAAAAACGTGAAACGGTGATAATATCGTATATTGCGATATTTTGGCATTGTGATATTAACTTGTGGATGTGGCTCCAGCCTAGCCTCGGGGGAAAGAGTGAGCCGTGGTGTGAAGTGAAGGTTTGTCGCCCCCTGCAGGTCAGCCAGTACACCTTCGCCATGTGCAGCTACAGAGAGAAGAAGTCGGAGCCGCAGGAGCTGATGCAGCTGGAGGGATACACGGTGGATTACTGCGACCCGCAGCCCGGTGAGCGTGATAACACACTTCACTTCTGTATCAAACACAGTTACAGAAAGAGAGTCCAAGCTGTGGCCTGTGGATCAGCGGTCTGAGGTGTGAACCGTGTGAACTCGCTCTGGGTCTGAATCCGGCCTTTGTCACATGTCATCCTCTCTCTCTCTCTCTCTCTCTCTCTCTCTCTCTCTCTCTCTCTCTCTCTCTCTCTCTCTCTCTCTCTCTCTCTCTCTCTCTCTCTCTCTCCTAACCTTTCCTGTCTGTCTCTACTGTAAAACTATAACAAAAAAGAAAAAGTCCAAGAAAGAAAGAAAGTCAATGGAAGAAAGTCCAAAGACAACAACAACTACTAACAGAGAAAAAGTAGAGTAACAACAATAAAATGGAACAATAAAAGGCCAAAATAGAATAAAAGCAACATAAAGGAGGCAGAGCAGAGAGATTTAACAGACAGGTTCATCATGAGACTTTACAGAGCGACAAGGAACACAAATACAGATGGAAACAGGAAACAAGCTCATCAAAACACGATTAAAAAGATTTGTGTGTGTGTGTGTGTTAGGCTTGGGCCGATATTCGATATTATCGAGTATCGCGATATTTCCAGTGATATCGAATATATATAAAAAACAAAAAAGCTCCCGGCCGCAGCACCATGTGTTGCTTAGATCACAACTGTGCAAACTTTTAAACTTATAAACGTAGAATCTGCTAGTGGCAGGATAAAAAACTTAAATAATCACAGTTGAAGTGTAAAATTTGTCTTTTTAATTCAGGTGGGTTCCCTTTTCCACAATCAGCCGAGTTTTCTGGAAGTATCAGGAATGAGCAAATTACACCAAATAGCCGTTTTTTCCTCCAATGCATGAATAGTACGATCACATTTCTAGGCTGTTAATAATGATTATTATTATTAACAGCCTAGAAATTGGATGTTATTTGGAAGAAATAAAATAAAATACCTCTCCAAAAAATATATATCGCATATCGCGATATTTCGGCAGGACAATATCGTGATATAAAATTTTGGATATCGCCCAAGCCTATTGTGTGTGTGTGTGTGTGTGTGTGTGTGTGTGTGTGAGTATTCATTGTGCTGACCCCATCCGCTCTGCATGCACACTTCCAGAGGAGCGGATGGTTTGAGCTTAAAAAAACAAATGAGTCCATAACTAGAGTTTCTCCTCCCTGAACGCCAACACTCCCCCATTTAATGCAACGGAAACATTCACAACACCGGGACAAAATCAGAGTAAATAACGCCCATAAACATCCAGACCGGTGCATTGTTTGAGGCGAACAGGATTAGGAGGTGATGATCCACTTACTCCCACTTCAGCAGCTCAGGTTGCCTTTTCAGACGCCTGATACAGCCGCAGTAAACACACTGAACAACAGTCAAAAAAAAAAAAAAACACTCAAATTGGAATGTAGAGCTCCTGTTGGGGGGAAAACCGGCTTCTTCTGACCCTTTCTCACACTTTGCTACTCCAAGGTCTGTCAGAACCGGGCTGCAGAGAAATAAAGGTTAAAAAAACACGGGGAGGCACGGCTGCCATGTTTACTGGCTGAGAGGCAGCCGCCGCCGCCTGAATGCATCCAGTCCAGTAAACACTTTGGAAAAAAAAATGGGGGGAAAAAAAACAGTCAGATTCAGAGGTTTTCATGTGGCACCTCCATCTCCACAAGTCAGTCCGTCTGTTATTGAGTCCTAAAATCATAATTTTCTTAAAACAAGTGAAGAAATCTGCCAGTGGGGTTTGATAATTCCACTTGTTTCCAATGCAAATCAACTTGTTTGAAGAATTTAGTAGAATCAAGAGTCATTTTCCTGACAGCAGTGCAGTGATCTGCCTTATTCTGACTGGTTTCAACAGACTGACACTCTGTTCTAGAAAACTCCTGAAACAAGTGAAGCTGCATTGGAAACAAGTGGAGTTATCTCTCCTCACTGCAGAATGTTTCTCAGGGTTTAAGAAAAATAAGATCTGAAGGCTGAAAACAAGTGAAGAAATCTGCCAGTGGGGTTTGATCATTTCTCTTGTTTCCAATGCAAATCAACTTGTTTGAAGAATTTAGCTTTACTTTATCAAGAGTCATTTTCTTGACAGCAGTGCAGTGATCTGTCTTATTCTGACTGGTTTCCAGTGCAGTTTCACTTTTTAGAAATGAGTGTCAGTATCCTGAAGCAAGTGGAGTTATCTCTCCTCACTCTTCTCCTCTCTCCTTTCTCTTGGTTTAAGAACAATAAGATTTGAAGGCTGAATATGAGACTAGATGACTTGTTAAGATGGAAGTTTTTCACGGTGTGTAAAAGCTTTATGTTGTCTGAGAGGGAAAAACGGTTTATTCTGACGTGTCTCCAGTATTTTCTGACTGTCTGTTGTCTGTCTGTTGTCCCCCCCCCCCCCCCCTCCAGGTCTGCAGGGCGGCAGAGTGTTTTTTAACGCGGTGAAGGAAGGCGACCTGGTGATGTTCGCCTGTGACGACGAGCAGGACCGGGTGCTGTGGGTGCAGGCCATGTACCGCGCCACGGGACAGTCCTACAAGCCCGTCCCGCCGCCGCAGAACAGAACCACCAACTGCCGAGGAGCCAATCAGAAGCCGGCGTCGCCCATCAGTAGGTTCTGCTCACTGTGCTTCGGTTTTTTTTTTACAGATGAGATTCAGTAAACTCTTGAGTTGCAGCAGCGATAGTGACAGGACACAGAAAAGTGTCTGAAGTATAAATAAGAACAGAACACACGGCCACTGTGTCAAGAACATTTTAAATTGAAATCGTCAGAGGTGGAGACTCGAGTCACAATTTTAATTACTTGAGACATGAAGAGAACTTGGCATTAATGACATGGACTTGACTTGGACTTGACTTAGTAATCTACATTTAGACTTTAGACTTGACTGGAGACTTGAGTCTGACTCTTGACTTGGTCACACCTCACAAAATATCAACATCAATATACTTTTACTGTGCAAAAGTCTTAGGCATCCTAGAGTTTTTATATAAATTGTGTCTTAGATGTTTATTCATTTTTTTCTGCATGTCAGTAGACTGCTCTTTATAGTATATTTTTTGATATTTAGAAACTTTTCATTTAATTATTTTTGAATGCATCTTCGCTTTACTTTTTTTCTTTTGCATGTGCCTAAGACTTTTGCACACTACTGTATATATACAATATATATATATATTGTTGGTAGCTGTTTTGAAAAGTAGAGATGAGGAGGATTTGATCCTGACATCAAGACAAACAGCAGCTCAGGCAAACACACACTCAGTAGTTTTATTTTATTTCTTCTAAATTACAAAATTACATCAAATTTTTTGAACTTTGATCTTACTATTCAGACATTGGAGGAAACAACGGCCATTCGGTGTAATTTGCTCATTCCTGCTGTTTCCAGGAAAACAGGCTGACTTCTTAATTGTCACATTTAGTATTGAGATGTATTGAGATGTATTGTGATGTATTGTGATGTATTGAGATGTATTGAGATGTATTGTGATGTATTGAATTTGGATACATCGTCTCATCAGTAGCGACCAGCTATCTCCAGATGGTTGAATGTTATTTTTAAGGGAAGCTGTGAGTTTCTGCAAGTTTGTGTCTGGAAGAAGTTGAGCTGGTGGTTTGCAGATAGTTTCTTCGTGTCTTTCCAGTTCAGTAAAGTGAGTGTGAGTTTTGAGCGGTGTGTGTGTGTGTGTGTGTGTGTGTGTGTGTGTGTGGAGTGTTGATGTGCTGCGGAGCCTGCAGCTCCACACACAGCGCAGCAGGAGGCTGATCTGACAGGTTACGGTGTTCATGTCCGACCGCTGCGTGTGTGTGGCAACACACTCCTGCCTCCCATCAGCGCAGACGGAGGGCAGGAGAGGCTTTTTTTACCCCCCGACTCCAATCGTCTGCTCGGTTAAAGACGCGCGGCGGCGGGCGGCGGCGCTCGTCCGCTCCGTCTGCCGCCTCCACCCAGACGAGTATTGTGACATGAAGAGCATACCGGGAGCTGATTACCGAGCGTTTCTGTAATTTTACATGATGCGAGCCTCTTCTCACGGCGGCTCGTTAGCGGTAATGGAACAGATAGAGCGGTTAATGGCGAGAGGTGCTGACATTCTGTTTGTTGGGAAATTGAAGGCGTCCCTGAAATAGCTCTTAACTCTGCTGCCGTGTGACAGGAAGGCCCGCTCGCTCTAATGATGCAGCCGCTGAACTCCTCGTCTGCACGCGGCCTGAAGGCATTCTGCATACCGCCAAACACAGAGGTTAAATAAGATTAATGACTGCGTGTGTACACATGACACACACACACACACACAGTCTGCAAACATTCAACATGCAACATTTAACATTCATAACACCATGCTTTATCATCTTCTCTCCTCCTCTGATTTCTTGGAAATAGATGCAATCTCTCCCTCCGTCCTACACACACACACACACACACACACACACACACACACACACACACAAGCCTTTTTCCTCTCTGTCTGCTTGCTGGAGGTTTTCCTGTTGGACTGTGTAATGGAACGGCCTGTAAGACAAAAGTCCAGCAGAAATATTTTAGTGGTTCTCATCTCTTTTGTTCCCGGCGGTGTGAGCGGCTGGGAGAGCGCTGGTTCATATCGACCGGCGGAGGGAGCAGATAATGAATCTGTTTACACTCGGCACACTCGTGCTGCTGACTTGTACATACCGCATCGACACGCCGTATTGTTGTTATGCTGTAGAATAGTTTCCCTTCCTGTAAATCCATTGTCCGATGTCAGTTTGTCCTCGGTCTTCACGCTGAAGCGGTTTGCACACACGAGACAAAAGATGAATGTTGTTGTTCCATCACCAGAAAATATAAGATTTACTAAAACTCCTGAAGATGAAAGAATACGGTCAAGTTTGGACACACGCAGTTTTCTTTATTTTTACTATTTTCCACATTTTAGAATAACAGTAAAGACTCAAAACTATGAAATAACACAAATGGAATTATGCAGCGACCAAAAAAGTGTTAAACAAATCAAAACTATCTTATATTTTAGATTCTTTGCCTTGATGGAAAGGCAAAGGCTTTGGAAAGAAATCCATACATAGGATCAACTTCACTATTTATATTTGTCTAAGAAACTCATTTCAAGCATTTAAGCAGAAGCCTTTAGATCAAAATGCTTTAAGAGAATGAAACACAGAACATTCAGTCAGGTTCAGACTGTTTGTTTCTACTTTGTGATTTGGGAGAAACTGAGAATGGGATTTATTTGATGTTCTGCTGCCCGGCAGATGTTGATCTAAGAAATGTGTTTTACAGCAAAATGACTTCTGTCTTTATGAATTTCCTTTGGCTAGATGGAAAATCTTGAACTATGTTGTAGAAAGGGAAGTTTCCTTGTTGCTCGTTTCACTTTGTAAAGCATGGGGGGGGGGGGGAGGCAGGATATTCAGTTTGTGTGATATCTGAGTTTGCTGAATATTATATTTTTGTATGATTATTGTACATCAATATAGCTGATCGGTAGTGCGATGTGAGTCCATGTGGGCCGGGCAGCGGTGTGTTTGACACTTTAATAAACGAATCTATCAGTCATGTGAGAAAAAGGAAGAAATAAAGCAACAAAGGAAGAAAGGAAGGAACTGGCTTTGGAGAGATGAACAAAACAAGCAGATTGTATACCAGGGAACAGGGATTCTCTGCAGTCAGGAGGAGAAGTCGAAATGCTTTCTTCATCCTGCAGGCGGACGGCAGCGAGCACTTTTCAGCACTTGGCCTTCGTCCGACATTCCTTTTCACAAAACTCAGATGTTCTCGACTTGGAAGTACTGTGAAGAAACTGCAGAGAAACCTCGTTCAGAAGAGGGCAAACAGGCGAGTGCGAGTTTCCAGAAGCAGCTCCGCTAACTCGCCGACGATTTTCAAGTAAGTACTGAGACGTTTGTCACTCCGTTCACCGCTCAGGCTGCCGGTTCACCGCTCAGTCTGCCGGTTCACCGCTCAGTCTGCCGGTTCACCGCTCAGTCTGCCGGTTCACCGCTCAGTCTGCCGGTTCACCGCTCGGCTCCCGTGAACAAGACTTCACTCCGGATGGATCGGAGTCCAGACCAGACTCCTCTCACCTGAAATCCACTTGGAGTATTTGGATTAAGAGATTGTCATTTTGATATGAGCAGGACCGGCCTGATCCGGGTCCACACTCCTCCTCTTCTCACACAACATCATGCTTTTTACACACTTCAAAAACCTCCATCTTTTGTGGATAGATAGATAGAGAGATAGATAGATAGAGAGAGAGATATAGAGAGATAGATAGATAGAGAGATAGAGAGAGAGATATAGAGAGATAGATAGATAGAGAGATAGAGAGAGAGAGAGATATAGAGAGATAGATAGATAGGAGATAGATAGATAGAGAGAGAGATAGAGAGAGATATAGAGAGATAGATAGATGGATAGATAGAGAAATAGATAGATAGATAGATAGAGAGAGAGAGATAGATGGATAGATAGATAGATAGAGAGATAGATATATAGATAGAGAGAGATAGATAGATAGAGAGAGAGAGAGATAGATAGATAGAGAGATAGATAGATAGATAGATAGATAGATAGATAGATACAGTAGATAGAGATATATAGAGAGATAGATGGATAGATAGATAGAGATAGATAGATGGATAGAGAGATAGAGAGAGATGGATAGATAGAGAGATATAGAGAGATAGATAGATAGAGAGATAGATAGATGGATAGAGAGATAGAGAGAGATGGATAGATATAGAGAGATAGATAGATAGAGAGATAGATAGATGGATAGAGAGATAGAGAGAGATGGATAGATAGAGATAGATAGAGAGATAGAGAGATAGAGAGAGATGGATGGATAGAGAGATAGATAGATAGATAGAGAGATAGATATATAGATAGAGAGAGAGATAGAGAGAGAGATAGAGATAGATAGATAGATAGATAGATAGATAGATAGATAGATACAGTAGATAGAGATATATAGAGAGATAGATGGATAGATAGATAGAGATAGATAGATGGATAGAGAGATAGAGAGAGATGGATAGATAGAGAGATATAGAGAGATAGATAGATAGAGATAGATAGATGATAGAGAGATAGAGAGAGATGGATAGATAGAGAGATATAGAGAGATAGATAGATAGAGAGATAGATAGATGGATAGAGAGATAGAGAGAGATGGATAGATAGAGAGATAGATAGAGAGATAGAGAGATAGAGAGAGATGGATAGATCATTTGTATTTGTGTCGCTCCTCAACACACAGCTCATACAGAGTAAAGTGTGTATAATAAACACATGACCTCAGTAATAACAGGAGGAAGAGTTGAAGTTATGAGACGGAGGATAAATATAAAGACATATAAACACTCCTCAGTCTGTCCTGCTCCAGGTGTGGAAGGAGCAGGTGGGTCCTGATGCTGAGGAGAGACACCCAACTGTCTGCTCATCTTAACCTCCGGGCTTCAACAACAGCTGAGGACACCTGTGTGTGTGTGTGTGTGTGTGTGTGTGTGTGTGTGTGTGTGTGCACATGCATGCCCTCACTTATTCATGTGTGCATCCATTCCTCGCAAACTTTTCCCGACTGGAGTTTGTCGGTGTTGTGCGTGCGGTGAGGAGGCTGATGGTCCTGTCCGCCCGCATCTTCGTCTTCCTCCCCGCCGCCGCCGCCGCCACGCTCCGACAGGCGGATCACGTCAGATCCCTCCGCCTGCCGCACCTGAAACGCCGCCGCTCGCCGTCTACCTCCATCCACCTCCGTCTGCCCGCATCAATAACCCGCCATCACCGGCCGCCGCCACCTCTCAGGCAGGATGTCACATAGATGTGACTGTTGCCGTGACGATAGCGATGGAGCCCAGACAAGATGGATATGGAGAGACTGAGTGCCTCCACCCCCCCTCCTCCCCCCACCCCAACACACACACACACACACACACATATCATGTCCAAGCAATGTCCAAGATATACTCACAAGCTGCATAAAACACACATTTTTCAACACTACACTTTAAATTTTAGGCTTTTAGTCGACGCTCTTACACTGAGCGAGCAGGAAGGCCATCTGTGTCCGTACGTCTGTAGATGAACACATGTACAGTATTTCTACAGTATTTCTACAGTATTTCTACAGTATTTCTACAGTATTTCTACAGTCCTTTATCACAATCTCAAAGGACTTTACAGAGAATGAGCCAAACTAGATCTAACTCATCAACCGTAGAACAGAATAATACAGGACAAACATCAGGAAGAGCAAGACACCGGACTCCTGACTAGATCCTTGCTTGTGTTGTATTAAAATCTCATGTGTACGTCGCTTTGGATAAAAGCCTCTGCCAAATGGGAAATGGTAATTGTAATTGTAAGACACATAAAAACAGATTTTATCAAGACAAACAGCCTCCTGCTCTACAGATCCTGACCCAGCAGCTCCAGCAGCCTGAGAGAACAAACCTGTTAACTGAATATTCCTGTTTGTCTCACTTACAGATCTACCGTCCCTATTAAATAAATAAATCATAAAGCACTAGGTGGGATTACAACAGAGGTGGGGACTCGAGTCACGTGACTTGGACTCAAGTCACAGTTTTAACAGCTTGAGACTTGACTTGATGCATGAAGAGAAGACTTGAGACTTGACTTGACTTGGGTTCTGGTGACTTGGGACTTGACTCTGACTTGTACTTTGATGACTTGAAAAGGTTTCTAAAGTCTTGACTTGAGATCTTGTGTTTGTGTAAATGACTTAGATTGAAAGTGATGAGATTTGTTCCAGCGGACGACTGAATTTAAATTCTGTTTTCTGAATTTGTATGGAATGATTGAATTTATTGAAGTTGAAACTGATTATAGAAATCAAACTCATGATGCTCTTACCAAGTTTTTATCCTATTAAAACCATATTGCATTGAAAAGTCCTAGATATTTAGTTTTCTTTAAGATATTAAATTGATACTGGACTCTTGATTTGTTCTGACTTGACTTGCTGTTCTACATTTAGACTTGAGACTTGACATTAATGACATGGACTTGACTTGGTGATCTACATTTAGACTTGGGACTTGACTTGAGACTTGAGACTGACTTGGGACTCGAGCAGAGTTGACTTGGTCTCATCTCTGGATTTCAACGTCTCGTCTCTGCTTTAGCTCTCATATCGCCCAGGATCTTTTTTGGTTGTGTATGACCCAGTTTTACCAAGTAGCAAATACATTGCACAGCTGTAAATATCAACAATATGCACCAGATGTCCATATGTACAAGATATAAAGCTTTATTTTTGTCATTTACCCCAGAAGACACAGTGTAAGACGTAAATGTTACTAAACTTTAACTGTTAAACCCTATGGAGCCTCATCTTCGCCAGCTAATAAACATAAAATTGCTCAGTAGGTTACTTCTTACAAAGGGGAAAGTAATGGTGATCCCATAAAAGCAATAGCAAATATTGCTCACCAACATTTTCTTGCTAGCATCAAAATGTCTCGAAAACGGAAGCAGGTCAGTTGTTTCCATTTCCATTCCAACCAGTTTAACATGGGAGTAAACCAGCCGTCCTGACTGGGTTTTTTTCATAATCAGAGTCTGAGCTGAACTGGGTTTTTCTAACCCAGTTACTGTATGTCGTCGACCCAAAACTGGGTTAAAACCCGAATTCTCTGTGCCTGTAAACACAAACACATTCACATTATTGATGGAACTGTCTGGAAAATAAAAGACAGAATGGCGTTTGACCCGTTAAACACACACACACACACACACACACACACACCCTCTGGAAGTTTTTTCTTACTGAAAACCCCCAAATTCTTCCGTCTGCTCAATTGTCTGGTTTCACATGTAGCCTGCAGTAAGTCTATAGAAACCTACACACACAATCTATACCAACCTACATGTAGACACACACACACACACACACACACACGCCATCTGTGCCAAGTGCAATGACATCTATACATAGTTCCTGTCACACACACTCATGCACACACACCCTCTGCCCCCCCTCCCCTCCACACACACACACTAGATAATAGCTGAAAGTTGGACTTGACACGGATCAACCTCACTCCTCCTCCTCCTGCCCCTCAATCAATACTCCCCCCCCCCCCCCCCTCCTCTTATTATCGGCCTTAATCTATATCTCTTTGTCTCGTTTTCTTTAGAGTCGCCTCCTTCAGTCCCTTTCTCCGTGTCTTTTCTCCAAATTACATTAAGGACACCCCGCGTTTCGAGGTAACGAATGTAAAATGACCTACATCGGAATTAGAAAGCGGAAAGCGGGCCACAGGAGCCAAGGGGCAATAAGAGCAGAAAGGCAGAATCAAAAGAAAAGAAGACGCAAAGAAAAGAGAGGAGCGTCGATTCGGAGTTGATTGTGGAGATTTCACTTTTGCTGTCTTTTTTTTTATTTTTGACAAAAGCGACAGAAAGGAGGGAGGGAGGGAGGGAGGGAGGGAGGTGAAACACAAATGTCTGAGAGCGCTGGCGGGCGTTTGGGCTTCGCTCCGTCCCGACACACACACACACACACACTGGACCGCAGGACAAAAAAACAAAGTGGTGGGCAAGAACAAAATGGCAGCGTTAATAAAAAGCAATCGCTAATGCCGGTTCCCGGGCGCGAGGCCGCGGGCGACGCAGGCGTGGAGCGAGCGCCGGCATTCTCCTGCGAGAGCCTTGGTCTTTTGTGGGGCCATGTGTCACGCTCAGAAACTTCCCATCCCGAAATGTACTCCGACAATAAAGGACGAGTGAAGAGTGTTAGGCTTTTCATTGGAGGAGGGGGGGTGGAGGAGGGGGGGGGGGGGTCTCTCAACACCAGCCATTAACAGCGAGGCTCCTGAAAGGACTGGAAATGAACCCAGGTTTGCTCCGGCCGGCGAGTCTGCGCTTCTCTTCTCCTTTTTTTTTTCTTCCTTCTTCCTTTGTGTTCATTCTTCGTTCTGGCCGGCGCTGACCCGGCCTCGCCGCCTCGCCGCCTCGCCACCGCCAGCCGCTTCAGCGCTGAGCGGCGTGTTCCTGTCTGTGGGCTTTATGAACGTCTTGATTCTTACCTCGACAGACTTTTCCCTTCAGCGTCCGTTCTCCAGTTCCTCTCCCACCGTAAAGATGTAGAAACTGACTGAGAGGACGTGAGCTGAGTGCATCAAACGGCCTTCCTCCTGTTTTAAGATTATTTTTCTGTGCTTTTGTCTTTATTATGATAGCTTTTATTATCATGCTTTTATTATGATAGACAGGAAAGACATCAGGAGAGAGAGAGGGGGGGATGACATGGGACAAGACATGGGACGTTGCGGTCACATGGTACGCGCCTCAGACCGCCGGGCCGTCTGACGTGTCGGCCGAGCCTCGACTCGCGCGCCTCACATGTTTTTCCTCACATGTCCTCCCATGTTAGGAGTGTTTTTGTCAGTTGCGTGTACTTACAGCTGAAATGTGGAGATGTGATTTCACAGACGATCTGAAGCCAACTGAGGTGGGAACGATTAGCCAAAGCATTGAGAAGTGACATTGCCAATACAGTCAGAGGAAAAAACCCATTCGTCGTCTTTTTTTTTTTTTTTTTTTTTTACACGTTCAATTCACGGTTGAGCTCAAAGGAAGGCGTGAATTGCCATGTGAATACATGTTATCGTTCTGTAACACAAAATGTTCATATCACCTCTGCAGCCGACATATGACACGATCAAACAACGACCTGCTCATGCCAATAAAGCAGATCAGTCACTGGCTACGTTTACATGGACAGCAATAATCTGAGTATATTGGCCTTATTCTAACTAAGACAATATCCAGATGAATGTGTCTCCATGTGTTGCTTATAGAACTGTTCCCTTCATGTTCCTGTCTCCAGCTGCGGAGCAAAGTCCGGTCAGCAGGACCGAGGAGGATCACCGGAGACTCGGACGGTTTCGGACTTTACCGAAAACTTCACGATCTCCGTTTCCCTCTAAATCCTGAGCATGCTCAGTTTCGGCCTCTCCTTCTGTTTCCTGCTGTCGGTCTCTTTCTCCTCTGAAACCGGTTCAGCCTCTGGAAGGCAGAGGAGCGTCAGGCGGTCCAGAGAGTCCTGGTTGGATTCAGGTGTTTACAGTCTGAACCGCTTCAATAATGAGACTGAGACCAGAATACTGCACATGTCTTAATGAGATTCTGCTTACTCCCACTATGGAAAATGCTGTTTACATGGCAGTTTCTTATTCAGACTGTTGTCTTAATCGGGTTCATATTGCATTATTGCTGTCCAGGTAAACAGAGTCATTGTTTTTTTTGTCTTTTCCCTCTATATTCCCTCTTGTCAGTCCTTCACACTTCCTCTCTGTGTTCCCTCTCCCTCAGGTCTGGACCCGTCTCAGAGGCAGGGGGTGGAGGAGCTGATCTCCGCGGCGCCGTGTCGGTTCGACCACGCCGCCTTGTTCACCATGTTACAGAAACACACGCTGCAGCACCGCATGAACGACTCCTTCTCCTGCCTGGTACGTCGACGAAGCTGGAGGGAAGAAACGCCGGGGTTTAGGGGCGTTAAAGCAATATTCCACTTAGTTTGAACATGAAAAGCAGAATATAATCTCACCAAGATCAGATGTATGACCAGTTTGTAGCGTTCAGATTTTTTCCTCCCATTCATTTGAATGGAAACTGACATTAAACACGTTGGTGAACAGATTCAACATCAGATCTGCTGCTGTGATTTCCGACGCTTCAAAACAGAATTTCACCAAATAGCATTTTTATTGATAGAAGAGAACACAGCGGAGGGATACCATTTAGGAGAGATAGTTCCTGTTTGGGAGACCGGATCTACTTTTATTTTTAAATGCTAATTTTAGTGTAAACCAAGAATAGAAATGACGATGGGCCAGTTGCTGCTTTGTTGTCTTAAAAGCAGGATCTGTTGTTGAATCCACTGCACTTCCCACAGTTCACCTGTCAATCAAACAGTGTGGGCGGGGCTTGGATTTTCTGTCGATGCAGTTTGAGCCACCAGACACAGACATAGTATAGGTTGAATCACTGTTGAGTTAAAGAGAGACAGAGGAGCAGACAGACAGAGAGTTAGAGGAAAATGTTGAGGATTATTATTTTAAATGTTAGATCATAATCTGGAGGAGGAGAGATGTGTTTACAGTTGTGAAAGGAGAGAAGCTTGACATGTTAACATGAGTGGTTGTAGCTCTAAGGGTCGGGCTGAAGTTTTTTATCATCATGTTGAAGTTGGTGAGAAAGGAAAAGGTAAACAGAGGCGACAGTCTTCATAAAGTGCAAAGGAAAACAGATGGATCAGAATGTCGATGAGTGAAACCCTGTTCAGTTTCTATGAGCAAAACAATAAATCAACATATTCTCTGGTTGTTTTTTGTGTTCTAGTATTTTATGTGACATGTATCTGGTGTAAATAATTTGCCTTTTCACGGTTGTCAAACAGCAGCAGGATCATTAAATGTTTTTTCTTGAAGTCTCAAAGTGCAGCATGACTCCTCAGAAGTTTGCTAGCTTGTTAGCATTTTGTGACTTCCAGAAAAACATTTTAATGATGATGCAGCTCTTTGATAACTGTGAAAAAGTAACGACAAATTATTTACACCATATACATTTCACATAAATTAGCAGAACATTATCGTCACGCCATTCTTACATATGGATTTTGAGGCGTGCCGTCGTCGTGTTGAGTTTTGTTGTTTTTTGTTAAGTTTTCTTCAGCTCAGTATTTTGCTTCCAGCATGAAACAGCAGAAATAAATGCCAAATACCCAAAACAGGAGAGAGAGTGAGAAGCCTCCTGAGCAGACCGTGTGTGGCGGGCGGGACGGGCGGGCGGGCCGGGCGCCCGGGGGGCTCTCACACTGACGAGGGGATAAACGCTCTAATCAATACTTTCCAAATAGGAACATGACCCTCATGGACAACTGCTGTGCTTACTCAATAGAGAGGAGGGGGAGGAGGGGAGGGGGGGGTGAAGCCCAAACAAATCGTAGAGAATAAGGGGGGTAGAAGAAGAGGGAGGGAGGGAGGGAGGGAGGGAGGGGGGCTGGGAGGGTTTGTGGGTGTGTAAGCTTTAAACAGCAGACTGATCCGTCTCAGACAGGATTCACATTTCCTTTATTTCCAACAAATACACACTGCCATCAAAAGTCGCCGATATTCAGTAACTTTAAATTCAACCATTTTCATTCCAAAATTCATGAAATTCCCAGCATGCAGCCTCTGAAACATTCAGAGCATCATGGGACACTAAAACTCTCCACTGAAACCAGGATGATGAAACTCTGTTGGTGTCAGCAGCTCTTTAAAGCAGTGACCCCCCCCCCCCACACACACACACACACACACACACACACACACACATATTCAGCTTCACACATTTCTGCCTTTAAATGGAGAATTAATTTGCAAAAAACATTTCATTGAACAATTCCGCCAATTAATGAAATATGCAAAGAAAATAAAGTTTGATCGCAGGTTTTAGAGACTGAAGCTGCTTCTGCTGAAATGAAATGATTCCTCTGGTCAGACATCAGAAATGAAAACATATTATAATAAAACATATTCAGTAGCTGTGATCAGGGAGGAACCTCCATCATAGCAGCGTCGGACATGACAGGATGATATCTGATTTCTTTAATAGAAACGCCAATATTGGTTTTCCAATATTCGATGTTGGCCTGAGGTCAGACTGTCAAACCTGAAGCCTCTGAATCCATTCATCTTTTGGTCGTCAACCACATGAAAAAAGAAGAGAAGTGACGAGAAATAGAGCTGAACAATTAATATCATCTTCTGCAGTTTCCAAATCTCAGAGTCTGCAGTTCATTTCTTCAGAGAGAGTTTGGTCCAAACTGGATTTGTGAACAAAGAGTTTTTAGAATCAAAACCTTCATCAGACTCAACAAGACTGTGTGTGATTCCTGGGATGACAAGATGTTCCCCGAAGTGACATCTGTGCTTCTTTCAGTTCCCTACCTGCCTCGCCGGGAGCCTTCCCAGCATCCCGCTCTGCAATTAGACCGATCCATTCACGCCCTCTGTCTTTTCTCTCTTCCTGCTTTTGTGAAGCGGCGAGTCTTTGTGTCCCGGCCCGAGTCTTTTCAGCAGGCGCGTTGAAAAAGGGCAGTGCCTCGGCGCGGGGACATCTGTTGAGAAGTGGCTGGGATTCATGTCGTAGTCGGGGTCGTATTTTATTCACAAAGACTTGAACCCCGACAACAACAACAGCAATTAGGGGAAGTTGAGTCGTAGCCGGGTCCGGGTCTCTGCCGACCGGATCGACCTGGTTCCCGCCGGTCCTGAAGGGGTTAAATCCCCGTCCTGAAGGGGTTAAATTCCCCCGACGCTGGAAACACACCGGCTGAGGATCGAATCCCAGCTGGAATGGGATTCTGGGACGGTGTGTAACGCTGGGAAAGAGGAAATCCTTCATGGGTTTCATTCCAAAACTCTCTATATATATTTGGTGCCTGAAATTCGTTCCTTTTGCTATTTGAAAGACAAGAACCAAAACAAGAATCCACACTCTCAAACAGAGAAACAGATAAACAGCTTGGTGAACTGTTTTCGTGACGAAGCCTGCGGGCGAAACCTCGTCTTTTCAGTTTGCCATTTTGCTATTGGAAACATGTAGAATAAATCAATCAATCAACTCTTTTTGAGAGTGTGGATTTCCCTTTTTTCTTGGTTTTTGAAGTTTGAAATCGTCGCACCAGAGAAGAAGAAGAAGCCTTATTTTTATCTCCATTTCCCTCTCCTACCCAGAGTATGGACTTCATATCGTTTACTATTTGAGAGACATAAATAAACAAAAAAATTATTCTGTCCTTCAAAAATGAACTGTTTTATAAAGAAAAGTCTCCAGCTGACTCCTGACTTCAGTCCGACCCTGAAACACTTTACTGTCCCGTCAGCAGGAGATGGAGAGGGAGATGGAGAGGGAGATGGAGAGGGAGATGGAGAAGGAGATGGAGAGGGAGATGGAGAAGGAGATGGAGAAGGAGATGGAGAGGGAGCTGGAGAAGGAGATGGAGAGGGAGATGGAGAGGGAGATGGAGATGGAGATGGAGAGGGAGATGGAGAGGGAGAGGGAGATGGAGAGGGAGATGGAGAGGGAGAGGGAGATGGAGAGGGAGATGGAGAGGGAGAGGGAGATGGAGATGGAGAAGGTGGATTTCACATTTAGCACTGAAACTCTTCCCTCGCAGCACCAGAAACAGAAAGAAAAGATTTTTTTAGAAAGGTTTATTAGTGGAACCGCTCCGTGTCGGCACTTCATGAAACAGTTGATCCAAAAGCAAATAAGAATACAAACAACACCCAAAATAAACCAATAGAGTGAGAGACAATGGATTTAGCAGCCAATCTATCTATCTATCTATCTATCTATCTATCTATCTATCTACGTATCTATCTATCTATCTATCCATTTGTCTGTCTTCTCCACCTTCCTGCTGTCTCTATTAGGATGCATACCAGTAGGACAGGTTTGCCCACCTTTTAAAAAAAGAAAGAAGAAGAAGAAGCCCAGATGAAAGTGTCAGTTTGTTATGTCTTGATCCAGATTTTGGGTTTCAGACCCCCCCGCCCCCCCCCCCCCCTCCTCCCTGAAGGTGTGGTGGAGCAGAAGGAAGAGGATCATGGGATCATGGAGATTGATCAGTGAACTGGACAACATCTGAAGGCCAATATTTAACTCTCTTTCTGTCTTTAAACCACGTGACCTTTGACCCTCCTGACCCAGTTTGACCGCCCGCCTGCGCTTCCTCCTTCGTATCTCCAGCACGTTTTCAACTCCGCGTGCACGACTCGGCCCGTTCACGTGCACGACTCGGCCCGTTCACGTGCACGACTCGGCCCGTTCACGTGCACGACTCGGCCCGTTCACGTGCACGACTCGGCCCGTTCACGTGCAAAAATAAACCTGTGAGCAGAGGTGGGAGGTAACCTAGTAAAAATACTTTGTTACTGTATTTCAGTAACATTTTCAAGTATGTGTACTGTACTTAACTTACTTTTTACTTACTTAAGACTTTTTACTTTTACCCTCTACATTTCAAAAGAAAAATCTATACATTCTACTCACTACATTTTCAAAACAGACTGATTTTTTATTTTTTTTTATTCTCTTCATCAGACAGCTTCCATCCAGGAAGCAAAGCGACACCAAAAAGGAGGGAAAGGGACAGAGAGAGAGAAGCAACAGGAAGGAGAGAAGCAACAAGAGTGCAGAGAATTAACGTTTGTGATCTGAGCTGCAGACTAATATCAAAACGCACGGTCGCCAACTAAATCCACACAATCCATATTAGAAAAGCGAGCCTCTAAACGAGCCGTTTGAACTTCCGTAACTTTGTGGCGTCACAAAGGTTCGCTCATTATCATTTCTGTAAGAAATAATAGACTAACAAAGTGTTTTTTTCAAAGCGGTCGAGCGGTCGTCATCGTTTATTACCGGAGAGTTTTCCCTACCTGTAGCCGCCGGGCCGCGGCGTCTCACGTTTCGCTCTCGAAACGGTTAGCCGATCGGAACGGAGGCTCGTTAATATTAATGAGCCTTAAAGACACGGAGACAGAAACGGCCTGTTCTTGGTAAGGCTCAGAGAGATGCTGGAAAATGAACGTGGAGAAATGGATTGAGAGTGTTTTTGGTTCATGACACCACACACACAGCTTTGAATGGACAGAAAGACACAAAATAAAACTCTGGACAGCAGAATATGGACCTTTTAATAAATTTAAGACAGTGTGCTTTTATACTTTGACTTGAATAAAGGATTTTAAATGATACTTCACACTTTTACCACAGTATATTTTTAGATGAGTATTTGCACTTTTACCTGAGTAAGGAGCGTGTGTCCTCCTCCCTCCTGTGTGTGAGTGTTAAATCGGAGTCAGCAGGGCGTCTTCATGGTGGACTGTAGTGTAATTACTGCGGCGGACGCGGCCGCACGCTCCGGGCTCGCCCCGCCTCCCCTCCGCTCCCCAAACCTGAATCTGCTGCTCTCTCAGAAAAGCAATTATGATCGTATTAATTAGAAATATCTGCAGAAACGAGGAGAGAGGCTCTAAATTGCTTCGCAGCGTTCACATGGAGAGCTGAACCGTCGACCTCGGAGAAAACGGACAAACAAGATGCTCTGAAATATTCTGTATTTGTAATGATTGTTTTTATCCAGCTGAGAATATAAAAACAAAATAACTTGACTAGATGTACAATACACTGCTGAATATCTGCTGCATTGGAGAGAATGGAGGATGAAGTCCAACCAGAACCTTCCTGTCTCTTCCCTGCTCTCTCTACCTTTTATCTGTCTGTCTCTTTCTATATTTATTCATTTATTTATTCAGCAGGGAAAAGGTCGTTAGTATCGACCCCAGAATTGGCTGGAAAGCTAAATGTCACCTGCAGTCCCTGTGCAGCTGATACAAACTGCATGTTTACAAGATACAGTTAGTAGAAAAATGTAAAAAATGTACAATTAATTTTCGAGAATATGTCATTTGGCAAGCCCAGTATCTCAAATACATTTTTCCGGGCTTTTTCTAGAATAAAATAATGCAGCTATTAGTTGACTATTATGCTCCTGCTAGTTCTGTGAAGCAGCTAATTACAAACAGACGGTTCATGCAGGCTTTGTTTCTGAATTTGCCTCTGTGTTCTCTCCTCTGTCTCCTCTGTCTCCTGTCTCCTCTCTCCTCTGTCTCCTCTGTCTCCTCTCTCCTCTCCTCTCTCCTCTGTCTCCTCTGTCTCCTCTCTCCTCTGTCTCCTCTCTCCTCTGTCTCCTCACTCCTCTGTCTCCTCACTCCTCTGTCTCCTCTCTCCTCTGTCTCCTCTGTCTCCTCTCTCCTCTGTCTCCTCTGTCTCCTCTGTCTCCTGTCTCCTCTGTCTCCTCTGTCTCCTCTGTCTCCTCTGTCTCCTGTCTCCTCTGTCTCCTCTGTCTCCTCTGTCTCCTCTCTCCTCTGTCTCCTCTGTCTCCTCTGTCTCCTGTCTCCTCTGTCTCCTCTGTCTCCTCTGTCTCCTCTCTCCTCTGTCTCCTCTCTCCTCTGTCTCCCCTCTCTCCTCTCTCCTCTGTCTCCTCTGTCTCCTCTCTCCTCTCTCCTCTCTCCTCTGTCTCCTCTCTCCTCTGTCTCCTCTCTCCTCTCTCCTCTGTCTCCTCTCTCCTCTGTCTCCTCTCTCCCCTGTCTCCTCTCTCCTCTGTCTCCTCTCTCCTCTGTCTCCTCTGTCTCCTCTGTCTCCTGTCTCCTCTGTCTCCTCTGTCTCCTCTGTCTCCTCTCTCCTCTGTCTCCTCTGTCTCCTCTGTCTCCTGTCTCCTCTGTCTCCTCTGTCTCCTCTGTCTCCTCTCTCCTCTGTCTCCCCTCTCTCCTCTCTCCTCTGTCTCCTCTGTCTCCTCTCTCCTCTCTCCTCTCTCCTCTGTCTCCTCTCTCCTCTGTCTCCTCTCTCCTCTCTCCTCTGTCTCCTCTCTCCTCTGTCTCCTCTCTCCCCTGTCTCCTCTCTCCTCTGTCTCCTCTCTCCTCTGTCTCCTCTGTCTCCTCTCTCCTCTGTCTCCTCTCTCCTCTGTCTCCTCTGTCTCCTCTCTCCTCTGTCTCCTCTCTCCTCTCTCTCCTCTGTCTCCTCTCTCCTCTCTCCTCTCTCCTCTGTCTCCTCTCTCCTCTCTCTCCTCTCTCCTCTCTCCTCTCTCCTCTGTCTCCTCACTCCTCTGTCTCCTCTCTCCTCTGTCTCCTCTCTCCTCTCTCTCCTCTGTCTCCTCTCTCCTCTCTCTCCTCTCTCCTCTCTCCTCTCTCCTCTCTCCTCTGTCTCCTCTCTCCTCTCTCCTCTGTCTCCTCTGTCTCCTGTCTCCTCTGTCTCCTCTCTCCTCTGTCTCCTCTCTCCTCTGTCTCCTCTCTCCTCTGTCTCCTGTCTCCTCTGTCTCCTCACTCCTCTGTCTCCTCTCTCCTCTGTCTCCTCTCTCCTCTGTCTCCTCTCTCCTCTCTCTCCTCTGTCTCCTGTCTCCTCTGTCTCCTCTCTCCTCTGTCTCCTCTCTCCTCTCTCCTCTCTCCTCAGCCTGAGTCAGTCTCAATAAAGACAGAAAGATAACCACTGACAGGAGAGGGAGGCTCCTGAGTCTGTTAGTTAAAGAGAAACTGACATGAACAGGCTGTAGTCAGAATGAACGCCAGGTGACTGTTGCTAATGTAATCACGTAACGCATCACACTGAACACATCTGCTGTATTTTAATGTCTCCTCTTCCCGGTCCGTCTCACCAGCAGCAGGACGATACTCAGGTTTCGCCGCTCCGCCTGATAAAAATAACTTTCCCGTGTCGAGCGGCGGGCGCGGCGTTCTGCTCGGCGCCTCGGAGCGACGCACCTTTCGGTCCTCGGGTTCCCGCGCGGCGTCGCTCTCGGCGGACGCCGGCGGCGCCGCTCCGACACGGAGAGACGGCCGCGGCTCGCGGAGCTAACGAGGCAGTCGGCTCGTTAGCCGCTAATTGAGCGGTCAGCGCCAAGACTGGAGTTCGCCATCTGTTTGTCACAGAGGAACATCTTGTCGCTTCACGCCAGTCGACGGGGCGCTCGCCTGCAGCCGCGCCTGGTGTGATATTAATAGATCGAACACTGACAGAGAGAGGGGGGGGGGGGGGAGGGGAGGGGGGAAATCAGGGAATGGGGAGAATGACAAGCAAACTGAAAGATGGGGCGGGGGGTGATAGTGATAATGCATAGTGACTTTAACCTTGCAGCAATCATTCTGTCAGTTTTATCAGAGGTTTTTTCAAATGATGAACATCTGATTTTAGACTGAAACTCTTCACTCGTTATTTAAAGGAGAAAACAAGGAGTAAACCTTTTGTTGAAATTCAGGTTTTAACGTCTCCGTCCTCACGGCTTTAGCATTTTTTCTATGGCTGTCTCTCATAAATCATATAAGAGGAAACGGCTTTAGAATAGAAATGCTGTGATTCTCAAAAACTTCAGTTCAAAATACATACATTTCCTCAAACGTTTAAGACAGGAGTTCAGCTCCAAAACACTGGATATACATTTTGGAATAAAGATGAAGATTTTTAGGAAGTTTTATGAATCTCAATATAGATCAGAATGCTCCACCAGCTTCATTTCCAGACATTATCAGAGGATCGGAAAATGCAAAAAAGAAGTTAGACAGTGGTTTAAGAGGCTTTTCAAAATACTAACAGTGGTAAAGCTCCCGGGACTTAAATTCCAGGAAAAATTATTAGTTCCACTCTTAAATATGTATGAAGAATCTTATTGAAAGGGAATCCTCCCACCTTCTGTAAGGCTGGTGATGATAACGCATATCTTGAAATGAGATCAACCTAAAGTTCATAATCCAATATCTCTAAAATAGAGGAAATCCAGGCTGTAAAAGTGTTACCATTTCATCAGCCAAAGACTTTCATTATCTGCTGTTATTTTGTAAGAGAAACTGTATCACATCTTTCAAACAGTGGATTTCTCATACTGGAACAAAACTGTTGAGGATCTGGGAAGGCAAAATAAAACTGCGATGGTTTCTGCCGGTCATGATCTCTCCTGGGTCGCCGTCAGCAGGCGGAGAGCCACGCTGTCATGCCAAAGGGAGCTGTCAGTGTGTGTGTGTGTGTGTGTGTGTGTGTGTGGGGGGGGGGGGGCGGCTCGGCGGAGGTGCTAATTTGTTAATATTCCTTCCGTGAGGAATCTTAATTAGCGTTGTAAGTTTCATGCCTAATTTAGTTATTATGCGCAGGATGAATGAACTAATGAAGGTTTCAGGATTTTCCGATTGTTCCACACCTCGCCTGTTTGCAACTGACTCCTTTTTTTTTTTTTTTTTTTTTTTTTTCAGGGAATTAATTGTCGGAGGGTTAACCTTCGACTTCTCTGTTTAATCGCTGGAAGGATTGGGGATTCTCTGAGTTTTTTATGTGAAAGGTGACTGCTGTGTCAAATCTGTTTGCGTTCGCAGTGCTAACAGGGAAGAGAGACGGACTGATGCACGACTTTCACTTTTCCTCTCTCAGACTGTTGGTCAGAGTGAGGGAGTGTAGACAGACGTCACTTATCTTGTCATTATCTCTTCTATAGTTACATGTACACACCTTCAGCACGGCCCGGGTTTTTCCTCCCAGGTTAACGTGTTGGTGTCGAGTCTTGAACGACACGTCTGATCTTCATGGTGGCGTGTTAACATGCCTGGAGACGGGTTATTATTTTTGACACCAGGTAAGTTAACATGTTGTAACCTTGGAGTTTTAAAGGCTTCAGTTCAGCTCTGCCAGCAGCTTTACATGTGGCTGAAGGTACACTTGTAGTCGTTTTTTAGAGGTTAAACACTGAGGATCAGAAAGCCAATAATAATTTTTATCTGTGGGATCTGAAAATTTAAACCCTCAATATCTCAAAATGACCCGGAGCACCCGGACTCGACTCAGGCCATGTCCAAAATGGAATATCTCCATGCTGTCCCACCAAAATATCACGATATACAATATTATCGCGGGGGGTCATTTTGTATTTTGTTTTTTTCATAATTTCTTTCTTCAAATTATATCAAATTTCTTGTCTATTAATGATAATTGTTACTATCATTATTATTATTAGCATAGAAATTTGATTTTAAATTAAATTTTGATAATTTATTTCCAGGAAAACAAGCTGATTGTGTAAAAGTGAAGCCATTTGAAATAAAATATCGCGATATTTGATATTATCAAATATCAGCCCTTGGCCTAGTGCAGACAGAACCTCATCATTCCAAACTCACAGCATGACAAGATGCACCAGACAAGACTTTTTATTGTCCTGAGGGAAATTCACTCTGCAGGACGAGCGCAGAGAGAAACACCGGTCAGTTGTGTTTTTATGCAGAGAGACGAGTGTGACTGGTCCTGTGTGTGTGTGTGTGTGTGTGTGTGTGTGTGTGTGTGTGTGCAGGGCTGGTTCAGTCCGGGTCAGGTGTTCGTCCTGGACGAGTACTGCGCTCGGTTCGGGGTTCGAGGCTGCCACCGCCACCTGAGCTACCTGAAGGATCTGATGGATTACTCGGAGAGCAACGCGCTGGTCGACCCCACGCTGCTGCACTACAGCTACGCCTTCTGCGCCTCGCACGTCCACGGGAACAGGTAGGACCCCCCGCCGCTGAGCCCGTCTGTGATGCCCCGTCCCGTCAGCAGCTCCTCTGCTCATAAGTCACTACGTCACTCTGTGGATTTTACTGCCATCGCACTTTAATGACATCAGACAACAAAACAGGGCGAGCTTATTGATCAGTAATAAACTTATAATAATAATAATAATAATAATAATAATAATAATAATAATAATAATAACCTTTATTTGTATAGCACCTTTCATACACAACATGCAGCTCAAAGTGCTTTACATCAATAAAAGGCAGATAAAAGACAGATTAAAAAGATAAAATTCATATAAAAGAACAAGCAAGATGCATTGCATTAAAAGAATCAAATCAAGTAAAATAGAAAGATAGAAGAAAACAACAAATACTCTCACTTTTAGATGCACATTGTGAGTGAACCAATATGTTTTTCTTTAATTAACTTTTCCCCTGTCCTTCCTGATTCTACTCTTGATCCGATATTTACGTCAGATCTCACTGCCTAAGGCAGACGAGAATCATAGATTCTCCTCTTGGTCAAAAAACCTCACCATCCACAGATGGATGAGAATCCATCTGATTCTACTCTTGATCCGATATTTACGTCAGATCTCACTGCCTAAGGCAGACGAGAATCATAGATTCTCCTCTTGGTCAAAAACCTCCCCATCCACAGATGGATGAGAATCATACAGGGTAAAGCTCTGTCCCCCCCACATATAGTGTTCACTTGTGCAGTAAGCATTACCCGGACAAGACCAATGAAAATTTGTACTTGCCCGTGTCAGCTCTGTTGGGATCCTGAACAGAAACAGTTAAAATGAAGGCTACTTAAAAGCTAAGCTGAAAAGATAAGTTTTTAGCAGTCGTTTGAAAATGCTTACAGAGCCCGCCTCTCTAATATTCTTTGGGAGGGTGTTCCACAGTTTAGGAGCATAGTTAAAAAAGGCTGCATCCCCAATATTCTTTTGAGTGGGGTTTTGTACTTCTAACAAACCAGCAGTAGAAGACCTGAGGGCTCTTGATGGGATGTAGAACAGCAGGGATTCTGTAATGTAGGCCGGTCCTAAGCCATTAAGAGCTTTGTATACAAGTAAAAGAACTTTAAAATCAATTCTAAAGGACACTCGGAGCCAGTGCAATGTAGCTAAAACCGGAGTGATATGCTCTCGCTTCCTTGTTTTTGTTAAAAGCCTAGCTGCAGAGTTTTGGATAAGCTGAAGCCTCTCAATAGACTTTTTTGGGAGGCCGGTAAAAAGGGCGTTGCAGTAGTCCAGTCTACTTGTAACAAACCCCTGAGTTAGCTTTTCAGCATCTTTCTGGGTTAGGAAGGGCCGCACGTTGGCAATATTTCTAAGATGAAAGAATGCTGTTCTGGTCACCTTGTTTATATGGGAATTAAAACTTAGATCAGAATCTAAGATAACACCCAGGCTTGTTACTTCTGATTTGATTGAGGGATTCAGGTTCCCAAGTCTCGTGGAGAGTTCTTCTCTTTTGGCTTTGGGGCCGACCAAAAGTATTTCTGTCTTATCTTCATTCAGTTTTAAGAAATTTGTGTTCATCCAATCATTGATAGCCAATAGACAAGTAGTGAGGGAGCTTAAGGCATCTGCATGATTTGGCTCTACAGAAATGTATAGTTGTGTATCATCAGCATAGCTATGGAAATTGACATTATGTTCTCTGATAATATCACCTAATGGAAGCATGTACAGTGAGAAAAGCAGGGGACCAAGACAGCTTCCTTGTGCAACACCAGAAGTTAGATCATGTTTCTCTGATACATGATCTCCAAGACAGATGAAAAATTTCCTCCTGTAATGTAAGTTCTGAACCAGTTTAGGACACATTCAGAGAGACCAACCCAGTTCTCGAGACGACCTATGAGAATATTGTGGTCGATGGTGTCAAATGCTGCACTCAAGTCCAAAAGAACCAGAACTGACACCCTGTTGGCATTAGTGCTAAGTCGCAAATCATTGACTATTTTGGTGAGAGCAGTTTCTGTGCTGTGGTTGGCTCTGAAACCTGACTGAAACTTCTCCAGAATGTTGTTTTCATTTAAAAAGTTGTTAATTTGGTTAGAAAACACTTTTTCAAGTACCTTACTTAAAAAAGGAAGGTTTGATATGGGCCTGTAGTAAACTTTATTTATATAGCACCTTTCGAAACAATTGTTACAAAGTGCTTCACAATAAATAAAAACATGGAGTAAAAACTCTAGAAAAAACAAGGAATAGAAAATAAGCACAAATAAATAAAATGAAATGAAAAACATAAAATATAGCTACAGCAACAAGATCAGTGGAGTGAAAATAGAGCTAATACTGCTAAGAAACAAGGAATAAAAGCAAAACACAAATAAGAATAAATAAAAATCAGTAAGTCAACTAGTAAAGTAAACTCTCCTGACTTGTTTGTCCACAGAAAGTCTCAACACTGAGCTGCTGGAGATGAGAATAACTCACAGAAGCTAACGGGCTAATACAGAGCTACCATGCTAACGCGGACGCTGTAGTTAGCATTAGCGTCTACTGACAGATAAGAATGCCGACAATGTTTTTTCTGTGTTCTAATAATTTATGTGAAATATATCTGGTGTAAATAATTTGTCGTTACCTTTTCACGGTTGTCAAACAGCAGCAGGATCATTAAAATGTTTTTTCTTGAGGTCTCAAAATGCAACACGACTCCTCTCTTGAACGGAAGTTTGCACAGAAGTTTGCTAGCTTGTTAGCATTTTGTGATTTCCAGAAAAAAATATTTTAATGATAATGCAGTTTTTTTGACAACTGTGAAAAGGTAACGACAAATTATTTACACCGTATACATTTCACATAAATGATCAGAACACAGAGAAAGCAACCACAGAAAATGTTGATGTTTTGTTTTGCCCATAGAGACAGAGCTGGAAACACAAACTGCAACACTGAGAGACTTTAAAGAGAGAAGGTTTTACCACTGAACATCACATAGAGATCAAGTCATACTTTATTTGTAAAGCACATTTCATTCACAGGAAAACTAAATGTGCTTTACACGCAAAAACAATGAAAAATAGTAGAAATAACAACAAGAAATGTATATAAAATGTGATTTAAAAAAATATATACACACATACATACATCCACATGCACACATACAGCCATATATACATGTGCACAAGGTTAGTGGAAAGCTGGGGGGAAAAGGAGAGTCTGACTGAAAGCAGCTTCACCGGATTTGGATTTTACTGGAGGAGCAGCTGAAGCCTGAGCCAGGTGACCTTAGAGGCCCGAGTGGTTCCTGGGTTAAAAGCAGGTCTAAAATATATTTGGGAGCCGGGCCATGTAGTGCCTTATAGACGAGCAGCAGGATCTTGAAGTCAGTCCTGGAGAACAGGTGTGATGTGGTCTGTCTTCCTCGTCCCTGTCAAACCCCCGGCTGCAGCGTCCCACAGTCTTTAAATTAAAAAAAAACAACATTTCTACTTTTTCCCCTCAGCTCTTATTTCTTTACGCAGCACTTTTCCACTATTCATGGTCACTTTAGGGACCCAGGAGTTGTTTGTTTTAGTGTATTGTCGGGGCGCTCTGCACACTGCTTACTGTTGGTGAAATGCTGCAGTAAACGACGGAGAAAGCTGATATGTTGGGTGAGAAAACGTACATAAAATATCTTTTTGAGAGTGCAGATTTCCCTTTTGATTCTTGGTGAAATGCTGCAGCAACTGAAGCTTGTTCTGCTGCTTCAGTCTGCACAGTGTTGAGAGTTGCCAAGATCATTTTGAGTTCATTATCCTCATATTTAAACAACCAATCAAATTTCACCTCTTGAGTTTGCCAATTTTGTCAAATGTACCACATATTTGACTCATTTTAACCGCAGAATAATGATGCTTTCTTTATGTTGCATTGATTTTTCGGACTCATTCTAAATTGGAAATAAAGAAGTAAGTCTCTCTGTCTGTCCGAGCTCAGAGGTTAGAGTTTATTTTCCTCAGATGTCCTTGAAAACCTTTTGAATCTAGTTCATGTTGGAAATTAGTTATTGAGATCTTCTTTTATTGATATGGAGTCAATAACCCTGAGAAGACACATTGTCAGAGTTGTATTAAGTTTTAGTGAACACATTTCACTCACAGCGATCTGACTGCCAGTGATAGTTCAGTTTTAACAATTAGTTTTTCCATTTCACCTTAAATACAGCAGTTAAAGGATAAATGCTTTTTGTTCCTGTATATAAAGTCTTCTGTCTGTTGTATGCAGAGGTGGAGACTCGAGTCACATGACTTGGACTGGAGTCAGAAATACAGTATAATTGCTTGAGAGTTGACTTGATGAATGAAGACTTGAGACTTGACTTGACTTGGGTTCTGGTGACTTGGGACTTGACTCTGACTTGTACTTTGATGACTTGAAAAGGTTTCTAAAGTCTTGACTTGAGATCTTGTGTTTGTGTAAATGACTTAGATTGAAAGTGATGAGATTTGTTCCAGCGGACGACTGAATTTAAATTCTGTTTTCTGAATTTGTATGGAATGATTGAATTTATTGAAGTTGAAACTGATTATAGAAATCAAACTCATGATGCTCTTACCAAGTTTTTATCCTATTAAAACCATATTGCATTGAAAAGTCCTAGATATTTAGTTTTCTTTAAGATATTAAATTGATACTGGACTCTTGATTTGTTCTGACTTGACTTGCAGTTCTACATTTAGACTTGAGACTTGACATTAATGACTTGGACTTGCTTGGACTTGACTTGGTAATCTACATTTAGACTTGAGACTTGACATTAATGACTTGGACTTGACTTGGACTTGACTTGGTAATCTACATTTAGACTTGGGACTTGACTTGAGACTTGTGCCCCGAGACTTGAGACGGACTTGGGACTGGAGAAGTTGACTTGGTCTCACCTCTGGTTGTATGTGTTGTACAGTGAATGTGAAGCTCTGTCCTGCACCATGTGTGTCTATGTGCTGTAACACTGTGTTAGTTGTTAATGGTTTCTGCAGCAAATGTCAGCAAATGCTAGACGTGTGTGTGTGTGTGTGTGTGTGTGTGTGTGTGTGTGTGAGCTGCAGCTAGCTACCGTTGTTAGCGTAGCTTTGTTGTAGTAGAAAAGCTGATACCTAGCTAGCTAGCTAAGCTATTATCTATTTAACTTATTTCCCTTGATATTTATGATAAGATAATGACATAATATCTTCTGTCACACACCTGCTGTATATAAAATCCATGGGATAAAATAAATGCATAAATAAATAAAATAAAATAAATGTGAAATGAATGGGAAGGGAGTAGATCTCAGAATAACTTGGCCTCCTACTTCTATTAATTATAGTAAGTTAAATTAAAGCATGGCTTCTGGCCACTTTAACAGTAAACGATGTGTGCAGTAACTTCACTTAACGCTGAAAGATTAACGGCTGCTACCAGAAGACCTGAGCAGCCTGCACACAGTCAGCTGCTCAGACTCAGACCTGGACTCCTTTCCCAGATATGAGCAGTGAGTCTGCAGCCACCTGTTGGCCTCTCCGCTCCTCCAGCCGCCGCTCCTCTCCCAGCAGCCCCTGCTTGACTTCCCGGGTGGTAATTACTAATATCTGTGCTTTCTCTCTTTGTCGACTCATTTAGTCAATTAGAAACGGTAATGATTAGCTTCTCCGGCTAATCGCCACATATAAATGGGGGGGAAATTGCCGGAATTGGCTTTTTGTCAGTTGGAGCTCTAATTTGAATAATTGTTGCCCATTCAGAGCTCCTGGTGCCGCTGAGTGGGTGTGGATGGGAGAGAGGCTCGGAGGTGAAAAAAAAAAAAAAACGTAATTACAGAACTCGACTTTTCCCAGGAGGGAAGAGGCAGAGAGGACAAAAGGACAACAGATAATGATCAACATAAGAATACTTTACAAATACTGCAGGGCAATGTATTTGTGATATGCTTAGCTTGTGCATTGCTTTATATGAAAAATGTTTTATATATATTTACAGTATATATACGTGTCTGGGAAACAGATCAGAGCTCGGTTGGAAACTGAACTGTGAGATGCAGCAGAGAAATGTTCAGAGCCTTCTGAGCAGAGCTGCCTGTCAGGGACACGACTGAGCTGAACGCCAAGCGGTTTGGGCGGCAGGATTTGATGGAACAGAAGAAGAGAAGGCGAAGCAACACATCAACATCAACAAGATTGTGATCCTCGCAGACAGAGGTGCGTCTGAATGGGACGGAGGTTAAAGGAGCATTAGCAGAGCCGAGGGGCAGCGGCGCTCCGCCAGGCCGCCGGACACACCGCCGCCCCGCTCGCCCCCCGCTCGCCCCCCCTCGCCTCACTCTCACCTGTCAGCTCCCATCGTTCCCCCGGCCGTGCCGCCTGCACTGCACAGACAGGATGTGACAGGAGCTTTTACTTCCCCCCTCCCCCCCTCCCCCCCCTCGTCAGGGATCAGCCGGCCGCCGTGTCACCTGCCGCTCAGCGGCGTCTCCTGTCCGCACCTCTAACAGGAAGTGGCGACCGCGCTCGGTGCCCCGCCACGGCGGGCGGCGGGCTCGACGCGTGACGGAGCGCCGGCTGTCGCCAAGTGACATCAAACCAAACAGCCAGAGGGTTTGGCCAGACCACGGGCGGAGATGGTGCTTATCGTTTACACTTGAGCCACATCTAGTGTAAACACGCTAACGTGAGCCTACAGACCCCCCCCCCCACACACACACACACACACACACACACACACACACACACCCACACCCCCACACCCCCAGTCCCCTGCAGCCTGTCCCGGAGCCACTCGGCCCTCGGAGACTCTTTGTGCTCGGGGGCTGGGAGAGCGGCCTCGGCTCCAACGCTCTCGCTTCATTTAGCAGCAACAATGTGTCTGAACCCCGACAAGCTGTCGCATCGCGCCGACCGCAGCGCGTCACACCGAGCATCAACCCACCGAGCATCAACCCACCGAGCATCAACCCACCGAGCATCAACCCACCGAGCATCAACCCACCGAGCATCAACCCACCGAGCATCAACCCACCGAGCATCAACCCACCGAGCATCAACCCACCGAGCATCAACCCACCGAGCATCAACCCACCGAGCATCAACCCACCGAGCATCAACCCACCGAGCATCAACCCACAGCTGGCTGCCTGCAGTACTGCAGGGAGAGAAGCTGCAACACCAGAACACTTTGTTTTTTCTTAAAGCTCAAAGTATTTTGTGCCTGACTCTGCTGCCAACTGCTGCTCGTCACATTTATTCACCGCTGTGATTTGCTTCAGAGAAGATATCACGGTCAGGTTTAACTGGATTGTGACAGCTGAACTCTCTGAACCGCAAAACTGATCAGTGATTATTTTGTGTTTATTATTTTTTGCCAAGCTAACACTTGGCTCACCGTCTGAAGGAAAGCTGATTCCTGGGATTACAGGGCAGAACAGCTGGCGCTGGCTGTGCGGGCTCGGTCCCCCGGGCGATCCGTCCGCTCGCGGCGCCGGGAGCGGTCCCTCTAACCCCAATCCTCACGTCTTCATTTGTCTATTTGGGGACAAGAGCGCAGGGGAGGGCCCAACACCAAATCCACTGTCTTCCCGCTCCAGCACTACATGAAAGAGAGCTATTCTTGCCATTACATGAGTGAGCACACACACCCCTCCCAAGGACGAGCCTTTTATGTTCCTTTGGGATTAACTGGTGCTTGTTAAATAGGGGTTGTGGGAAGGGGGAGGGGGGTAATGAATTGACAGATTTGAGGAACAACAGGGTTTAGAAGTTGTGCTAACAAGTGCTGTTGTGCGGGGAAAGCTGCCTCTCATTACAAAACAGGCCTTTTGGCCATCGAGTGGAGTGGAGCTGAAGAGAGGCCCTGATGTTCAGACACAAAGCTTCACAAGTTCCCATTGTCCCGACGCCCCTCAACGTCTCTCTGGAGCACTTTATGCCCAACTGTTCTCGCATAAATACACTACCAGTCAAAAGTTTGGACGCACGCATTTTTCTTTATTTTCACTATTTTCCACATTTTAGAATAACAGTAAAGACATCAAAAATATGAAATAACACAAATGGAATTATGCAGCGACCAAAAAAGTGTTCAAAAAAATCAAAACTATCTTATATTTTTGATTCTTTGCCTTGATGGAAAGGCAAAGGCTTTGGAAAGAAATTCATACATAGGATCAACTTCACTATTTATATTTGTCTAAGAAACTCATTTCAAGCATTTAAGCAGAAGCCTTTAGATCAAAATGCTTTAAGAGAATGAAACACAGAACATTCAGTCAGGTCCAGACTGTGGACCGGTGTTAAGAGCTGTGATGGTCATTTTTTATATCTTGAGTCGTTTGCATAATTTGCATAACGGCGAAGTGAATCAGCAGCAGCATAAATCTGGATGCTTCACTGTGTAGCGACAGACTCTCTACAGCCTCTTCTTCTTCTTCTTCTTCTTCTTCTTCTTCTTCTTCTTCTTGTCGCTTTTTATTTTTCGAGTTTTGGAGCCGCAGTGTGCAGGCAGGAGCCGGCGCGCGGTCAGGGGCTGAGCCAGCCAGGCTTTTATAAGAACAACTCATTAACAGACAACCTCCTCGCTTCTTCCCTCTGGCGACCGCGAGTGCCGTTTTGAGAGGCTGCTTTTCTCTTTCAGCCGCAGAAAAAAGCACAGAAAGTCAAGGCTAGTCGCGGCTGGGTAGTGATTGCATTTTTTTTCCCTTTTTTGCCAGAGTGCCTATTCAGAAGAAGGCAAGAAGGGAATGAAAGCTTTACAAACATTAATGAAGCGCTCAACTAACAGTTTTTTCTTTGTCGTTTTCCTCCTGCCAGGCCGGATGAGATGGGCTCAGCCTCTGTGGAGGAGAAAGAGGAGTTTGAGCCATTATCTGTTTGATTGGTTAGTTTAAGGTCACTCTGGATGGTTTACCTGTTTGATTGGTTTTTTAGTGCGGTGAAAACAAGCCAGTCGAACTTGGTTCTGCATCGTCCAAGTGAGAAAACAGTAGAGATTTCTCCATATTTGAGTTGATTTTGTTTCCCCTAATTTGCACAAATATCCTCATATCTTTACATGGGCAGGAGGTTTTGAATAAATTACCCAAACAGTGTTCATCACCAGGCAACATCACATTCCCATGATCTCTGACAGCGAGTCGCATGAATCACAGAGCTGCTTTATACCTTTGTTGTATCATCTGCAAAGTGAATGAGGTGCCGTGAGTGTTAATGAAGCGTTCAGCCGCCGGCTAACGTCCGCTTCACTGTTTCTGCCCCGTCAGGCCGGACGGGATGGGGACTGTGACTGTGGAGGAGAAGGAGCAGTTTGAGGCGGTCAGGAGCCGCCTCATGGTCCTGCTGGAGAACCAGATCACACACTTCAGGTACAAGACACCTTTTCACCGGAGAATCTTCCTCAGATTTATCTTTATCTCAAAAGTGGATGAAGAGGCTGCACACTCATAACTTCATTTATTATAGCCAACTTTTCAACAATAGTCTTCTTCAGGGTATTTGAAAAATATGGCAAAGAAACTGGGTCAATATACAGGGTAACACAGGTGTGTGTAATCATGGGGAGGAGTGTCCTCAATCACATTAGCATATTGCATAATAGTCACACATTGATAAGATATATCATAAATAGGTAACACTTATATTAGTGTATCAGAAAACAAGTTACTGTTAGTACAGAAAGATAAACGCATCATGAGTACAGCCTCATACTGTCCAGCTGGTTAAAAACAGTATGAGGCAGTAAAGGAATGAAGTTGTACATCTCCCCCTTCATGTTTATCCTGCATCCATCATGCAGCAGCACAGCAGGGAAGTTGTACAATAGAACCAAATTAGCATAATGTGTCTCTCAAACAACTAGTTACTAGATTTGTAATTTGTGACGACTGAGAAGGAAGCGAATTAGATTTTGTTAGATTTTGTTTGATTTTGATGTAAAGTGCAGCAGCAGTAAACATGCAGAGAAACTCCTGCTGCATTGCTGCCCGTCATACTTCCAGATTTCTCTGAAACATAATGAGTATTTTTAGCCCCATCAGCGCCACACAACAGGTGCAGCCCTCGTCCCCGGCGCTCGGCGGAGACCTCCGCACATCTGCGTGCTGCTATTCAGCGCGCCGCTGCGTGTGAACGCATTGTGACGGCGGTGTGAAAGCGGCCGCCTCCAGACCTTGAGCAACGCTTCACTCAATGGACCTGCGCCATTAACTGGCCTGAACCTCGCTCTTTAAACCCTTCAGGCCTGAGAGGGGCCCTCCATCTGCTGCGGGGGGGCGAGGGGGAGGAGGAGGGGGGGCGAGGGGGGACCAGCAGGAGTCATTACTAACTCACCTCAACAAGAGGCTAATGCTGGTAAACAATACCCAGGACAATGCTGGGATTATGCTAATGTCTCCCAGACAACAGGAGGATTTGTGTAGTTTGCTTCAGATTAAAGCTCAGCCTCATTCTGCACTCTTTACTTTAACGTTTAAATTCTACACAGATATTATTCTTAATTGCTTATAATGATTATAGTTCTTTTTTGCAACCAGAAGAAGGAGATTACAATCTGCCTCATGATTGAATTCATCAATATAATTAAGGTTTTTTTTCCAGATAATACTTGATTTGTAATAATTGTTTTACCTGCCAGTAACATCTTTCTAAAGTATTTCACTGTCAGTTCTGATCTGTTTTCTCCCCAAATATTTTCTTATATTTTATCAGTGTTACAGTAGGAAGCCTCCGCACCCGACTGGCTTAGATCAGTTGAATTAAACATTACATTACATTACATTACATTACATGACATTACATTACATGACATTACATTACATGACATTACATTGACTGGCTGCTGGTGATGAAAACAACTTGAATCTACATCATCCAAGACAGAAAGCAATGCAAACCAAACACAAGAAACAAGACAGAACCAACCAGTTCTCTAGGCCACTTCCTCATATTCTACATTTTTACATTAACTTTTCATATTCTTTACTCATTTGCATTCATATAGAATACAATAGAATACAATAGAATACAATAGAATACAATAGGAGATCCAGAAGCCATCAATATCACCAAGCAGCTCACTGTGGCCTAGATTACAGCCCTGGTTGTTTTTTTTTCTATCCGCCTGCTTTATAATTTTTCTCTCCACAACAATGTGAAAAACAGAATATCTTCCCGTTGGTTTTGTCCACTAACCGTCTGACCTGCCTGACCGCGTGGCTTTGTTTATGAAGTACGGTTCAGTTGTCAATGAGCAACGTGAAACCGGCTGAACCGACTGGTCTCGGATCAGCCCGGGAGGTGAGAAAACCTCCGTCAGTGTAATTAGATGAGAGGAGGCAGCCATCTGTTAGCGGCCGGCCGAGGTTCCTTCCTTCCTTCATTCTTCTGTCTTCTGTCTTTTCACGCTGCCGTCCTTGAGATTGTTCTAAATGCGATGCCGCCCACGTTTGCATCTGCAGGTACTGCTTTCCCTTCGGACGACCAGATGGGGCCCTGAAGGCAACACTCTCCCTGCAGGAGCGGGTACAGACTGCACCTGAACACCAGGCTGCACCTGAACACCAGGCTGCACCTGAACACCTGAACACATGTTTCTACACAGATATGTTTCTATAAACTTAGCATCCTCTGTGTGTTGTAAAGCCTTCACACACTGCAGGTCAGAACAGGAAGACTCCTGAACGATGGTAGGGCTGCAGCTAACTTACTAATTAGTTTCATTATCAATTAAGCTATCGGTTGTTTTTTCCATTAATCATTTAGTCTATAAAATGTCAAAAATAATGAAAAATGCCCATCAGAAGTCACCAGCACCCAGTAAGTAATGCTTAAAATTATTTGTTTGTTTGTTTAATGTTATGCACAAGTAGTAGGAGTAAACCATCTGAAACATTTGGCATTTACATAAGGGTTAAAAAGTACATTGTTAAACTAGTTTAAATATACAACTAAAAGAAATAAAGTCTGACCAGCAGCCCAAAATATTCATATTCATAGAAAAGCAGCAAATCTTAGTGTTTGTGAATGTTTGGTATAATAGTTTGCGATCGACTAATCGATTAATCGACTAGTCGTTTCAGCACTGAACTACTGATCATATGAAGGACTTGAGGCTGATCGTACTGGAGCTGAGGTGATGATGAGGTGCCGTCTGTCCCTCCAGGTCCTGATGAAGGACATCACGACCCCCGTCCCGCCGGACGACATGAAGAAACTGGTGCAGAAGTGTCTGGAGAAAGCCGCGCGCATCAACTACACCCAGCTGACCGAATACGCTCAGATCGACGGTAGGACCGGGAGAAAAGTCAATATTAAAAATCAATATTATCATTTATGGTCTTTCAGTGAATCACGTGGTGATGATCTGGAGATTTTGGGAAATCATGACACACAATTCTGTTGTCTGAACTGATGAGAAGAAGCAGATTTTATTTAAAAACTCTGACAAAATGAGATATGGTAGGAATATTATTAGAACATTTCTGTTTTGTTTGACATCACACCTGACATTACCATTCAGTTCAATGTGATGAACATCAATTTGATTATTTAACGTGATTTTGCAGACGTGAGCCGTAAAAAAATCCTTATGATTATCACAATATTGATTTCAACCATATCACCCAGCACTAGTTGAGGGTTTGTACAGACATGGTCTTCATGGTGATACTGATATTTTTTTTTAGATATATTTCTAAAAGGAGAGCTGTCAGTCTGCTCCCTCCGTGTTTTTCTCTATATGAAGATAATGAGGAGGAAAGCTGACAGATTCTGGAGGGATTTGTAGTCTTGATGAGTAATTTTATTTTATGGCATGTGAGATTTTCCTTCAGGTTAAACAGCGAAATGGACATTCTTAATTTGTTTATGTTGGCTATCAACACACAGCAGCCGGAGCGAATGTGTTTTACCGATCAGAAGCTTGGCTGAAACTAGCTGTTGTATCATGGTGGACGATCTGTTTCTCTCCTGATACGATTCAACACATGATCTGAGGTTCAGGATCAATACAACCAGGATACGATGTGATCAATAAAAGTTCAGTGACAACAAAGTCTGACTGTGCAGAATTCTGTTTATTTCTGAGACTCAAATCTTTCTGGCGATGCCATTGGCTGCTAGAATGTAAACAACAATTTAAAAATGTCATTACAAAGTGACAATAATATAATTTGGATGGAGAGCTTGTGAAACTGTGATGGTCAAGAGTCTCATTAGTGATTACTACAGCAGAATAACATGGAGCTGATATCACCATTCATGTTCCTGACAGCAGAATAACATGGAGCTGATATCACCATTCATGTTCCTGACAGCAGAATAACATGGAGCTGATATCACCATTCATGTTCCTGACAGCAGAATAACATGGAGCTGATATCACCATTCATGTTCCTGACAGCAGAATAACATGGAGCTGATATCACCATTCATGTTCCTGACCCTTGTATTGAGATATATTGAATTTTGATATATTGTTCCATCACTAGTATGGGGAAAAAAACAGGGGCAGGGCTTTTTTGTACAGTATCTCATATCAAATCCCTTTAATAGAAGTAATTATGTCCACATGTCAAAAACAAACAGAGGCACATCTTCCAAAGTCAAGAACAAAATACCACAAAGCATCCAGGAACACCTGAGCAGCTCTTCTTCTTCTGCTCTGCCATTTCTGGGGCGCTGTTGTAATATTATCTGTGAGTGTATCTCCATGCTGAATGTCCCGGTGTGTTGTGTGTGTGTGTGTGTGTGTGTGTGTGTGTGTGTGTGTGTGTGTGTGTCCCTCAGCGGACGCTCAGGCCGCTCCGGAGAAGCGTCTGGAGGACATGATGCGACTGGGAGAGCTGTGCATCGAAGTGCTGCAGCAGAACGACGAGCATCACTCTGAGGTACCGACTCTGTTCAACACGCTGGAGATGAACTAAAAAAAAGAAATTTTGCGATTCTGCGATTTCCAAATCTCAGAGTCTGCAGTTAATTTCTTCAGAGAGAGTTTGGTCCAAACTGGATTTGTGAACGAGGAGTTTTAGAATCAAAACCTTCATCAGACTCGGTAAATCTGCTCAGTGATGTCTAGTTTCTTAAAATCACTTTTCTTTAAACAATTTTAAAGTTCTAAAAATTGTATGACAAGAAAAACTTGTGATGATATTAATCACAGTTTAAATCACAGTTTAAATTTCAATATTCTGTCAAATAATCGCAATTAGATTTTTTGTCAATATCTTTCAGTCCTACAGCACGTCGTCCGTCAGCCGTCTGAAAATAGCTGAAGGATTTTATTTATTTTTTACCAAAAACACAGTCGGCTTCACACGTGACCTGTAGGAAACTGTGTTCCTAAAGACTTTTAGAACAATTTCTAAAGCGACAGTCGCCTACACTTAAAACAATCTTAAGTTAAGTCTTTTTATTTTAAACACAGAACCTACTGACAGTGTTCATAACAGCTGCTGAGATAAATCTGCAATAACTAAATAAGTTGCCCATGTCATGATTTTTTCTTTTTACAGTTTATTTAAGTATGATTTTATAAAGAACTAACACTATTATTAATTTTAAGAAGTTAAAAATGACAAATACAGGAACAAAGTAAATGTATTGTTATGTTGTTGTTCATTATTATGCATTTATTTATTGTAAAATCATTTTTTCTATCATTTATCTCAGTGTGAGCAGCCGCTCGCTGCAGAAAATGAGCCTTTCCCTGATTTGTTTGTAGTTAATTCTTCACCAAAACAACTTAACTCTTTTCTTCTGATAGAGATATTCTGTTGTCTTTTTGTTTTTTTCCGACTGCGGCAAATGACGCTCCAGAAGTCAGTCACTTGATCATTTCATTAGGGTTCATGATCACTTTTTTGCAGCACTGTCCATTTTCTTCCTCGCCGTTCGTTGGCGGCCGTCGCGCTAAAGTGGCAGCTGACACGGCGAGCGGCGGCGCGGCGGCGAGGCAAGATGAAAACAACGCCCACGGTCCATATGCACACGTCGTTTATAAGCCGCCGTGTAAAACTGATCAATCATAGGTGTTGAGACGTCCTCCGGCTCCGGTCCGATCGGCCGCTCAGGCATCTGCTTCTGAGCTATTAATAACGCGCCTCGCTCTGCGGCTGTCATGGCGACCGGGGAGTTTCTGTCTGAGGTTTGGATTTGACGCCGACTGCAAATTAGAGGCAGCGTTTGTAAGGAAGTAGTGTCACCGCTCCCCACATGCTGTCAGAGACGAGTTTACAGATGAATCATAATTATTTACCCAGGTACTGTTCATGTCAACGTGTCCTTAAGTTTCTTTTGTCTCTGTTTCATTACGATGATGTCAAGGTGATGAATTAGTTTCAGGTAAACGTCGACACCGCTGCTGTCTTTCTGTCATTTTATTTAAAGTTTCTGTTATCTGATGAACGCTCTTACACAACAAATACAAAAAGGAATTCATACTCCAACTAAAGAAGAATCCTGGACATGACAGACACTCACATTACACACACACACACACACACACACACACACACACACACACACACACAAACCTTGATTGACATAAAACCAGAATCCAGACACCAAACCAAATCAGGTCCAAGACTCGTCTCCTGTTAAACAAAAGCGTCACACAGGTGGAGCTCACCCAAACACAAATGCCACAAAAGTAAATAACTAAGTAAAATTGTATTTATACAGTACTTTTCATACACAGGGAAACTCAGTGTGTTTCACATAAAAGCAAAACCTAAAGAAAACAGTACAAATTGTACAAATTCACACATTGGAAAAATAAAACAAAAAGAAACATCAAACAGGAAGAAACTTTGGTCTGTAAAGCAGCGGCTGATTCCCACGCTGCCGTCTGTTCACACATCAAGCTCCTGCACACACATGTGCACACACACCACATACACAGACATGGCACACACACATTTAGGTGTACACATGTACACACACACATACACATCTGCAAAAGCTATAAACCCAGTGCATTTTGTCTATGTAATAACAGGCTACATGCAGGCATGGTGAATCAACATAGGACCCACCGGACCCCGTGTCCACCCAGGCAGCATGCATCACCCAAAAAATATTTAATTAAAAAATATTCATTTTCTCATGGGCTTATTCTTACAAAACCCTTGGTAATAATTTCAAAGTTATCCTCTCCTAAATATCTCATGAAAGGTTTCCAAACTTTGAAAAAACTCTCCAAGTTCTCCCACAGAACATAATTACGGAAGCCCACTGAGGACAAACATTCATACATTTTGTTTACGCAGTTTTCCCGTGATAATGAGTTAATTTAGTTTTCTTAGTCATTTACACAAACACAAGATCTCAAGTCAAGACTTTAGAAACCTTTTCAAGTCATCAGAGTACAAGTCAGAGTCAAGTCCCAAGTCACCAGAACCCAAGTCAAGTCTCAAAGAGCGGGGTAAGATGGGTAAGTTGAGCCACCCCCTGTATCCTAGCAACGGTAAGCACTGTGTGTCATGTGACCAGGCATTTAGGAAGAGACTTCCATCTCAACATGGCTGCGATGGAAGCAGCCACACAGGACAAGTAGCAAGTACATTTATGCTCATAAAACTGTTTTTTACAACAAAAAGTACATTTTTGACATTTATTGTGTAATGGCTGCTGTCTCAATATCAGTTTAGCTACATTCAAACATATAAGCAATAAATGTTGGTCTATTACCAAGGAATAAAACCAGAGGAATTCATTAGCAAAAGGTTAGCAGAGAACTAGTGTGTACACCAATTTTTTGGTGGCTATGGGGTAAGTTGAGCCAAAGGCCATGGGGTAAATTGAGCCATGGTACCACTGTTTTTTTAAGAAGTTGTATTATCATTCTTGTTTTGTTTAGCTGCATTCTTACCAGTTCATCAAAGCCAACATCCTGAAATATGGGCGGGAGCATTTGTTTTAGTTCTGTCCCATTTTTCCTTGCCAAGATAACATTTTGAGTAAAAACTGGCTCATCTTACCCCGCTCTCCCCTATTCTCCTCATGCATCAAGTCAAGTCTCAAGCAATTAAAATTGTGACTCGAGTCCAAGTCATGTGGCTCGAGTCCAAGTCATGTGGCTCGAGTCTCCACCTCTGTCTGTTTATCTTTGAGATTTCTTTGCTGAAACCAGTTGGATGTGCGTTTGCTCTCCTCATCACTCTGGCATCATCATGTGTGAAACAGATACTGCATGTTTACACAAAACCAGAGACTCAAAGCTTAGGATTTTCTTAAGACATTCCCAGTTTGATGCAGCGTTTCCCTAAAAGACATTGTAATGGACTAAGTCATACCTGATTCCATAGCAGATATACTGTCTGAGTCCAGAACATGCTGTTGCTCTCTGACTGTCTCTCCTTTTCTCTTTGTTTTTCTATTCCGTCGTGGAAAGGGAAGAGAGGTAAGTTTGTCTTCCTCTCATCTTCCCTCCTGTCTGTCTGCTGGTTTGTCAGGTGGATTTTGACCACATCATCACTAGTGATACACGTGTTTGTTTGGTCTCATTGTGTCCATCTTTAGTAATGATTCATGTTTTTTTCTTTTCATCGATTTATTTTCAGATCACGTGACTTCTGTTCTATTATGTATGACATATGTTCGTTTATTCTGAAATTGCCTGATGAAGATCTGACTCAGACAGTTTAGTGTGCGGACTCTTCCGGACTCTTCGGATAAATTTTAAAATGCTGTTTTCATGTTGAAAGTTTTCCGTCCACACTAGCGTTTCTGCTGTCCACACTGAACCGCCAAAAAACGCATCATTTCCTCCACGGCCCTGCGCGGGACACTTGGGCCGGACGCTTTGCGCCATTTCCGCCAAGCAGCAGCTTTTCCGCCACCGCCATTTTTGTTGTTTTACAGTGCGATGGTGAAGAACGAAGTCTGTTAGCAAGTTAAGTTTCTGGAAAAAATGCCTGAATCGAAAAGTGAGAAAGTGTCACGGTAGAGTTGTTCTTCTTCTCTAAGTTTGGGGCTCTCCAGACACAACCGGCGGATTCAGCCTGGATGGATCACATGACGTCACACGTCAGCGTTTTCCCCGTCCGCACCGCAACACGAAACCGCGAAAGCTCTGGTTTTCGGCCATCGAAAACGCCAGAGAAAACAGAGAAATAAAGATCCGGATTAGTGCGGACTCAGTGTTTGACTCTCGGCCCGGCGCCGGCGTGTCCCTCCTCTCCTGGTTGGTCAGATCCTCAGCCCGTCAGACTTTACCTGTTCGTCTCCACGTCTGTCACCGTCCGTCTCATACGTGAATTAAAAGTTTCTGTGGTCACTTATGCAGACTGTCACGATGCTTGGCTCCTTGAAACCTGTTAAAACGATGTGGGTGTCAGCGAATCTTCCTTGCAGATTAATTGTTCATTGACACCGATGGCTTTTCATTGTCTGAGTTATCGAACCTCCAATCTCATGCTGTTGTTTCACAGCTCAGATAAAAATAGGTGGACAAAGTTATTCAGTTCACTCTTCAAACCGCAGCAGGGTGAGGATCCTTTAAGGCTGGTGTGATAATTCAGACCCTCGTTTAATTGAACTAATTTATCCAACCGTGTGCTGCTCCAGAGTAATTTAGTGGCGGGTGTAGGTGTGTCACGATCTCACCAAGCTGGATTGAATGCAAAAGGCTGGATAGAGAATCTAAAAATAAGAGTCTGATAATATTTACTTTTTGCAGTTTTGTAGAATTGATGTCAAAGTAAGAATGTCTGAATACAGATGAGGAAAAGAGGAGGCGAAGATCTGCACAAAACACCTGCTGCTCCTTAGCTGTTCATCCATTATGGCAGAAAATCCTCTCAAATCAATGCCAGTGACAGTCTGCACTTTCATCTCACATCCATAATGATGAGAGTGTGGAGTCTAAACATTTTTTTTTTTTGCTGTACTTATGAAGCACGCAGCATGTCAAGCCTGCATGAAGATATTATATCATAGTCTATTCTATATTATAGTGAAAATAGAATACACTAGATGAAATTGTAATGATCCTGTGTGACGATTGGGGTCGATGCAGCAGCAAAAAATAGGATAGAAATAAGAATAGAGCGAACGTACGAGAAAAGACATACAAATAAAATAGTGCTGTGCATACTCTTCATTAAAAGGCGTCTAACTGAGCAGTGGTGGCACAGAGGAGAGGCGAGAAATGATTAGGAAGCTTCTGTCAGTTTGTCTTCTGTGTTTTATCCTTTAGAGATGAATGGTTTCTGGTGGATGAGGCAGAGACTGAAACAGAAGAAGCCGGCTGGTTTTGAGCAGCTTTCTAACGCTGTAAAGCTGACATGTTAATGACTTTTATCACTATATGGTTATATTGATGTATAAGAAATAACTACATGTAGCTTTACGTTTGATGTTTTGTTTATTTGTGCATGATAAATGATGAAAACTGAAAAAAAAAGGGGGAAAAAACCTAAACAGAAGCGAACCCGAGTCAAAACTCAACACAGGAGAACAGTACCAAAACAGAAAGAAATACAGATGCCAAGCAGCAAGTCAGATAGAGATATAATAAATTCACATTCAAATAGTTAGTGGTAATAAAGCTAAACTAAACAACAGTGTGTCCGCCTGCAACCAAAACCACTGCTGAGTCCTTTTATATCTAAGACTCGCTGGCTGCGGTAACAGAAGTGAGTGTGTGTGTGTGTGTGTGTGTGTGGACTTCTGAGTGTGTTAGCGTAGCTTCGTTGTTGTAGAAAACCTGATACCTAGCTAGCTAGCTAAGCTAAGCGGCAGCTACCTGTCCAACAGACAACAGACCAACTCCGCGTCTCTTCATCTCCATCCTCTCCTTCATCACTCACCAGCAGGTGAAAGCCAACAGATTCACTCTGGTTTTGGAGCGAGTCTCGTCTGCTTGGTGTTTCGCCTCGTTGTGCTTGTGTTTTGTACCGCTCTGGCGACCGTGTTCAGGGGGCGTGGCTTCACAACTTATTGAGCTAGGGAGGAGGGGCCAACTTTGAAAGTTGTGTTTACAAGCCACAACCGACAAATCCTACTCAGTCTGCCTTTAAACGTCCCATCTGGTGTAAAGCAGGACTCCCTCTCCTCTGTGATGATAAAGGAGTTGGATGTGTATCTAAACATGGTGAAAGTATCAAAACTAAATCCACACAATCCATATTAGAAAAGCGAGCCTCTAAACGAGCCGTTTGGACTTCCGTAACTTTGTGGCGTCACAAAGGTTCGCTCATTATCATTTCTGTAAGAAATAATAGACTAACAAAGTGTTTTTTTCAAAGCGGTCGAGCGGTCGTCATCGTTTATTACCGGAGCGCAGCCTCTCTGCTGCCGACAGCAACACGACGGCCGCAGGGTTAGAGAACAGTTAGGTTTTCACGTGGCATTGAACCAAGCGAACTTCTCCTTTCACCCTCGTGAAGCTCGCGCAACAATACAGTCATGTTCAATAGAAACGTGCTTTCTCACATTTTTTTGACAAGTCATTTTCCAGCGAGCGGCGCGGCGCGGAGGCTCGGCCGGCCTTGGCATCACAAAGACTACATTAGCCCTTTACAGCGCCGGCGTTCTCTTTGTCGTATTAAAATGCGGAGAGAGAGCGAGCGCGGCCGCATTAGGTCTGAAAACATTTTGGTTGTAAACAGGTTGGAGATGAGCTTTGTGAATAAATCTGGAGGTTTTTTTTTTTTTTTTTTTTTGAAAGGGAGAGGAGATGAGTGGCTGGCGTTAAATGCCGTGTCACCGCTCTCCGCTCGCCTCTCACCTCGCCGCCTTCAACATCCACTGCATTCGAGAGAGAGAGAGTGAGAGAGAGAGAGAGAGTGAGAGAGAGAGAGAGAGTGAGAGAGAGAGTGAGTTGGGGATAAGTGTCGGAGCGCTGGTTTAATGCTGTTTGTCGGTGCAGGAAAGTGAAAAGGCGCGTTGCGTTTGAAAGGCCTGATGAGGTGATGAGGCGTCCCACAAGGCCAAGGGTGTTCGCTGTGGAGCCTTGTGTCATTTTTCCTTCCATCTCTCTCTCTCTCTCTCTCTCTCTCTCTCTCTCTCTCTCTCTCTCTCTCTCTCTCTCTCTCACACACAAATAATGACCTCAGTCCATCAGGCTTCGGTTCAGAGGCTGGTTGCACTTCTCTCTGACCAACGCTATTGACAGGTTGACTGCTTGATGCTCTTTAGACTGTGTTGGTGTGTGTGTGTGTGTGTGTGTGTGTGTGTGTGTGTGTGTGTTGGGGGGTGGGGGGGGTGTACTTTCATAACATCAACCTTGGCCATTTCTTCTTCTTTTTTTTTCAGTGTAAAGCCAGCAGACATGGCATGAGCAGATACAAGATATTTAATATGTACATGAATATGTTCTGATGGATAAAGTGGGATTTCTGCACCTTTTTTTTTTAATTCATGCCAAAAGCTTCAATATATAAACCTGCTGTGTATGCAGTCAGTACAGCTGCTTGTCCCAGTAACATTCAATTCAATCAATCAATCAATCAATTCATGAATGAACTCATCAATTCAACTGAGGAATTGGAATTGGAAATTTAAATAAAATACTAAATACTAAATAAAATTCTGTGAGATTCCATGTTTTTTTAGTTTTTTCTTACCACATATCTGAGATTACACACAGTGTTATATATTATCCAAGAATGTATTCCAGTGATGTGCAGTAATAAGAAAACCGTCTTACTGTACCAGCGGTGATGATTCTTGCTGCCGTCTCTCTGCTCTGTCATAACATCAAGGTCTTCTTCTGCTGCCTCTGTTTCCTGCAGCTCTTCTTCTTCTTCTTTGCCTTTTCATGCTCGTCCTTGTTCTGCCGTTCCTCCAAGTCACTTTCTGTCCTCCTTTTCACACTTTGTGTCGATGTATTTTTCGCTTACAGTAAGTCGTCGCACACTCAGGCGCACATCGCGTTTCTTCGCTTTTGGATGAAAACCTAGTAACTCCAGTTTTGGTGATTTTCATGTTTTAACTTCAGTTGAAGGATGCCACGCCTCGCTGGGCGTTGGGAACATTTTTACAGCCGCTGTGAAACCTTTTCAAAGCCAGTTAGATAAACTCAGAAATGTGTCGTCAAACTGTTTTTCTTTCCTCCTGAAATGTTTGAGGTACGAGGTTTTCGTCTGACAGCGATTTGCTCCGTCCCTTTGCAAGTCTTTGAAAAGTTTTTATTTTTTGATGTGTAGTCAACTGTCTGTCTGTCCTGCTGTGCCTGTATCACACTGTGTGTTCCTGTGTTGCTCTGTTAGTGTTGAGTTCGTCTTGTTGCACCAACACCAAGACTAATCCCTCTACGTTTCTTGGATCCAAGTCAAGTGATTCAGATTTTATATTTTTTCTCCCACCTGATCTCACACAAATGCATGAAATGAACACGACTTCTGATGTGCTGTTTCCCAGCAGGAAACGGTTACTTGAAGGACTCGACTATAAACAGGAATTAAACAGCAGTTAGTTCGGTCGAGTAATTTGATTGGACTAGAGGCATTCCATGAGTGCTGATATACAGTATAACAGCACTGGGACTTTTTACTGTACGTATCACTCCGCTTCACAGCTGTTCTAATGTAACCTTGATCAGGCTGCGCTCACACAGCGTTTGTGTGTGTGGAGAAACTCTACTTCTGGTGAGGAGAAATAAAAAGCGGATCACGACGTTAGCTGAGTAGCTGCTAGCTAACCAGCTGGTTAGCATTGCTAGCAGACAATACAATGTTGTGCAACAAACAAATGCTTCCCAATATTCCCAATATTCCCAGTATTCCCAGTATTCGCACCTAGTAGTGACAGCGATATGGATATTGACCTTAATTATGAGCGGTCGTCAGAGGAGGACGATCTGGAAGAAAGTAGCTGAATTCGTCCGTGCTAACCTCAAAGTAGCAGCTAGCCTGCAGTCAGGAAACAGTTTACCTGTTGCTTGGCAACACCTGGTAGTGGATCCTGAGGGAACTGGTTTTGTTGGCGGAGACGAATAACATAAATCATCTGTTGTCTCAAATTACCATTACTTGATGGATGGCTTTGTTTATACAAGTGTTAGTAAGTAATATCACATGAGAGGGAGTGCTGTTGTTCTGTATATCAGCACGGCCACGACCGAATCACAGCCTGCTGATATACAGTACAACTCCTCTCCTGTCATATCGCTTAAATAAATAGAGTCACGGTGCAGCGGCTCAGTGGCAGTGAGGGTGTTCAGGGTGTTCAGGGTGTTCAGGGTGTTCAGGGTGTTCAGGGTGGTCGGTGCTGGACGGGCGATGAGTTTGACTTCAATGCCGGAGACCGGAGTTCAATTCCCAGCTTGTACGACGGAAATTTCTTCCATGAGTCAAATTTTTAGTTTTTCTTAATTAACCGAACAAAGCATTTCCCAAACCTTAACCAAGTTGTTATAGTTGCCTGAACTCAACCGTTAGCTGAAAATGTCGTGTCCAGTTCATGTTTTTGTCACACAATCCAATTTGTTGAGGAACGTCGCAGAAGAACGTAATTTTCACCACAGTTCAGTTTCAGTTTGTTCTCATTTCTCGATTTTTGGACGTCATGTCATGTCCTTTCCTGCTCTCCCTCTCCCTCTCTCTCTCTCTCTCTCTCTCTCTCTCTCTCTCTCTCCCCCCCCCCCCCCCACCCCCCCCCCCCCCCCCCCAGGCGTTCTCCTGGTGGCCGGACATGATGGCTGAACACGCTGAGACCTTCCTGTGTCTCTACAGAGCCGACATGGACGCCGCGCTGCAGGTCCAGCCAGTCGACTCCTGGGACAGCTTCCCGCTCTTCCAGCTCCTCAACAACTTCCTGCGAACTGACCGTGAGTCCAGACCACACACACACACACACACACACACACACGCACACACACTTCTGCTGGAACCCCACGACAGAGAGAAAACCTCCTGCTTCTCCATTACATCTTAGGAGAATTGCATCTAATGTGAGTGTGTGTATACGCCGTAAAATAAACTGAAGAGGGAAATCCAAAAGTGTCTCCGTCTTCCCTCCACACACCCCCACACACGAAGAAGAAGACATGTAGTTTAATGACCTCACTGCACAGGGTTTCTGGGTAATGAAGTCCTCAAAATTCCTTTCTCTCTGCAGATTCAAGATGAAACTGAAATGACAGCCGTGGGGAAATCGGGTCGTTGCAGCAATAAAGTAGTACGAGAATACAGCTGTAAAGAGAGAAAAATAAAATGGAAATAAATATATAAAAATAAATAAAAATGACCTTTTAGCTACAGAACGGTCTTTCGCTTCGTCAAGTCCAGTTTGTTTCTTTCTGATACGTAGCTGAGCTCTCCGTTCCATAAACAGTCTTAAATATTCCCTGCAGCTCTCTGATCATTTTCATTATAAAAGATGAGCAAATTTTTTTTTTAATTATCAATCCAGACGATCGAATGTCTTTACTCTTCATCAGGGACGAGCAAGGTGTCTATAAACACCTGCTGCCGTCTTCTGATAAATAAATCCTTTTCATTTTTAAAATTATGCAATTGAAGGTTTAGCTTTTGATTTTTTTTATACTGTGTTGAGGTTGCTTCAACATGTATGCATATGAAGGGGACTGCAGCCCTGTAAAATGTGTCAAGTCATGTTCATTTATTTCTACATCACAGTCCGTCTCAAAGGACTTTACAGAGAGCGAGCCGCCCGAGATCTGACTGATCAACAATCAATCACACAACAAAATGATCAATACAGTCTGAGACACAAGGAAACAAAAGAAAGCCAAAGACAGAAGCAGCATGTTGAGCAGAGCGGACGGACAGTGAAGACGAGCAGGAACTCGCCACCGCCTCCCTTCTCGCCGTCCGTTTCCTCCCCGCTCGTCTGGAGCCGCGGCGGCGGGAGGAAACGCCGCGGCACGTGGTCGCGCCGCTAAGAGCGCTAATTAACACCGGCGACGCCGCGGGAAAACGAGGCTCGTTAAGAGACGAGGTTAACGGCCCGACAACGAGGTAATTAACAGGAAGCTGCGACGAGGCTGGAGGGGAGAAGTGGCGAGGCCGGGGCGAGGAACACGACCCGAGACCCGTTCACCGCCTGGGTGCCGGCTGACCCGCCTACCTGTCAGCTGCACAGAACAGTCAGTCAGTCAGAGGAGACATTCACACACCTTCACACACCTTCACACACCTTCACACACCTTCACACACCTTCACACACATTCACACACATTCACACACATTCACACACATTCACACACATTCACACACCTTCACACACCTTCACACACCTTCGTTGGCTGGATTTGGACGGTGGACTGGAAACTGAATTCTGTGCTTATGTGTTTATTTCTGTATTTATTAAGTTTATTTCTATAGCAGATTTCATACACAAAAGCAATTGAAAGTGCTTTACACAAGGTATATAAGACATTAGATAAGAAATACAGGCTGAGATAAATGGAAAAAATCATCATTTTCTTTCTTAGAAGTGGAATTTCATGGAATTCAATTCTGTTTCTTGTCATTCCAGTTTAATCCACTTTCTGTTTCCTTCACATTGCAACTCCAGGATCTGAACTGGAGTTTTCCATGCACCATGCAGGAAATCAATAATTATTTTTTCCCGACATTGTAATCACACAGTCGGGTTTTAATCGGCTTCAAGATCCCAAAGGTCGTGAAACTCGACACCTAAATGACCTTGGAATCATCAAAATCGCATTGATGTTTTTTTTTTTTTTCCTTTTCACCTGATCGCTGCATTATACTGCTCTGATTTCATTTGACTGTTGGGGGGAAAAAATAGCTTCCATACAGCCTGCGTCTCATTGTTTCCACGCGCGGCGCTCGGCTCCCAGGCTTTGTCTCCCAGCCAGCTGAGATCTGGCGAGCGGCGAAGCGTTATTTAACGTGTCTGATGCCAAAGTACCTCACATACAGTCAGAGAGACAGACAGCCCAAGGGCGCCGCGCAGAACAAAACCTGAGCGAGAATCTACAGATCCACAAATCACGCTTTATTTATTTTTTTTATAAACCGTATCTACTTTTTGTTCTAATTACATCCTTTATTAATCCTGTAATTATTCCAAATGTCACAACATTCCCCGACTTGAATTGGAACGTAATGAGGCAAGAGTCGGAGCAGAAATGCAGAACGAGTGAAATCGTAGTTTTGACTGTTCGCACAAATGAGGTCTCCCTCTCTCATAATGATGTCTGAAGTGGGAGGGAACGGATTCTGTGAGTTCAGACCCAGTCAGGTAAAAAAAAAACAACAACACAGACTCGTTCGGTTTGTGAGATTGTGAAGTCGAGCAGAAGTCAGCGAGTCGCGTACAAGATGAAACCGCACTGACAGTCCTCTACTTCTGTTCACGTGTTGCTTTCTTCACAGCATCATCTTCCATGTTTAAATCAGATATCACCGCAGTCAGCAGGTGTAAAGTGACCAGGAAGACGATCTTACATGACTGACAAAGAGTGAATGAAACACATGACTTGATATCTCGTGTACGCTGAAGGATTTTCAATAAGTTTATTACGGTAGCGAGCTGCAGTGCAGATTATTTAAATGCTCACTTGATTGTCTGCCTGTGCGGAGCGGAGCCGGCGGTTGCGAGGGAAGCAGTTTCCTCTCGGGAGGCGAAAAGGCTAGTGTTAATCATGATGAACAGAGTGAGAGGAATTAAAACTAATGAAGTCCTGAGAGACTCGTCTCCCCTCTCTCTCCTCTCTCTCTCTCTCTCACTCCGATTCTCATTTTGTCTCCTCTGTTTGCTCTTACTGTTCCTGCTGCATCACATCCATCTGTCTGTGTGTTGGTCAGTCTGTCTGTTCTGCAGTGTTTTCTTACCAAAATCATTTGCTGCTGCAGCGATCCGGTTTCCCCACAGGGATCATCACACTTTTGTCTAATATAAATTAAATGTGTTTGTGATGCTGCCGTCACAGAAAAACCACCAAACTGCAGTTTAGATAGATAGATAGATAGATAGATAGATAGATAGATAGATAGATAGGCAGATAGATAGATAGATAGATAGATAGATAGATAGATAGATAGATAGATAGATAGGCAGATAGATAGATAGATAGATAGGCAGATAGATAGATAGATAGGCAGATAGATAGATAGATAGATAGATAGATAGATAGATAGGCAGATAGATAGATAGATAGATAGATAGATAGATAGGCAGATAGATAGGCAGATAGATAGATAGATAGATAGATAGATAGATAGATAGGCAGATAGATAGATAGATAGATAGATAGATAGATAGATAGATAGAGTACTGTGCAAAAGTCTTGGGCACATGTAAAAAAAATCCAGCGAAGTGAAGATGCTTTTAAACACACGGGTAGATAGGTCTTTGTTTATGATTTGATCGATGGTCACAAAATGCTAACTGGCTAACCAAGGCTAATGTTAATTTCTGTGCTGTTAGCATTATGTGACCATGAATCAAATCTCTTTGAAACAGAAACATCTATCAGTGACAACAGCTGGATTGTGTTATAATCTATGTTGAAACACTAAATCAGTGTCACAGACAGAGAAGTTGTCTTCTTAACATTGCTGGCAATGGAGAGAAACTATCTATAACCTGCAGAGCGTCAGCCATGTTGGTGGAAAAGTTTCTGTTTAACCTTTCAAGTGTTGAGTGTTTTTGATCACCTGGTCTGCTGTTGCCCCCCCCCCACCAACACCCCCCCCCCATCCCCCCCCCCCCCCCCCCCCCCGCAGCTCACCTGTGCAACGGGACGTTCCACAAGCACCTGCAGGACCTGTTCGTCCCGCTGGTGGTGCGCTACATCGACCTGATGGAGTCCTCCATCGCCCAGTCCATCCACCGCGGCTTCGAGCAGGAGACCTGGCAGTCCGTCAAGTAAGACCTCCGATGATGTCACCTGTCTGCTCAGAGCACGAAGGATCTCCACACTGTGATGAGAGTGTTGTACCACACACTGCCTCAGCCCATCCCGCCGCTGTCAGATCTGAAAACCTGCATGGAGTTCACTGCAGTGTATTTACTGTCGTGAATAAACATTAAAGACATGAAGGTCATGGAACGGCTCTTCAGTGTGTGGTAGAATATTTTGATCACTGTTTGGACCATGATTAGCATATGTGGTCGTTTTTAGGCTCGTTACAGACTCTGTGTAAGCAACGCAACAGGCAACGCAACAACGCAACAGGCAACGCAACAACGCAACAGGCAACGCAGCAATATTCATGCTGCTGAATTGTTTTTAAGTGAATCTCTTTCTTTATGTTTATTAAGATCAGTTTGAACAAGTGGAACACCGACATTCTTCTGACCGGATTTCGATGTTACAGTTGTTGGTTTAATAAAGAAAAAGATTCACTAAAAAATATAAGCAGAATTAAGACGTATATATATATATATATATATATATATATGTATATATATATAGTCAGAATCTGCTTTGTCGGCGTTCCTTTATGTGCTAGAAGTGATTTTCAGACAATGGCAGTGAATGGAGAGAGAAAAAAACACAATTCTCCAGTCTGCTCTACCGGAGCAACAGATCACAGAATCACTGATTTGGGGTTTTATCATGGAGGAAGAGACACGACCCAAGATACTACCAGAGTCACACTGAGATTTAAATAGTCGTTAACTGCATCCTTACAACATATGAATTAATTTTACTCTAAACCTCTAACCTGTGTGTGTGTGTGTGTGTGTGTGTGCAGTCTGTTAGCAGTGAACACTTATTGTTCTCCTCACCTTCTCTTTACCACTGATAGCAGTGAGAGGTGTGTTGAATCCTCCCTGCTGGATGAATGTGAGATAAACAATCAAAGCTGAGGCAGTGGAACAAAACAGTGACTCTGTGCAGACAGCAGCAGGCGGAGAGCGCCGCGCCGAGCTCGGCACAAAGCCCGAGGCACAATGGTAATGTGCACTCTTTAACAAACACGGCCTGAATGGGAACAGAAAAGTGAATAGAAGTGAGCACTTTTCTGCATTTTATTGGTTTATACCGTTTGTCAATTACAGCAGACAGAGGCTGAAGTGGCTGTGGAGGGAAAAGGCAGCAGACAGCACCGTGTCACTATTCTTCTCTCGTTCTCTTTGTCTTTTATTTCTTTAACCGTTTTTCTTTGTCGCCGCCGATCGACCCGGCCGCCGCCTCCGCCCGACCCGGCAGGTCGATAACCAACAATCTAGCGAGCGTGCCTCTTCCCAAAGTCCCCAGCCTGCCGCTCACGCTGCCTCAGATGCCCAGCTTCTCGCCGCCCGCCTGGATGGGGCCGCTGTGCGACGGCACGTACGTACGGACGGCTGGCCGGGCGGGCGGGTCGCCGGCGGGCCGGGGGCCGGAGCGTCCAGCGCTCCAGCAACACACACTACCAGTCACCAGTCTGACACCTGACTGAATGTTCCTCATTCTCTTAAAGCATTTTGATCTAAAGGCTTCTGCTTAAATGCTTGAAATGAGTTTCTTAGACAAATATAAATAGTGAAGTTGATCCTATGTATGAATTTCTTTCCAAAGCCTTTGCCTTTCCATCAAGGCAAAGAATCTAAAATATAAGATTTTGATTTATTTAACACAAACAAATTTGTGTTATTTCATAGTTTTGAGTCTTTACTGTTATTCTAAAATGTGGAAAATAGTAAAAGTAAAGAAAGATGTGGTGTCCAAACTCCTGACTGGTAGAGTTTGTGTTCTGCATGCTTGTCGTCGTGTCTGAATGTCTCTGTCAGACACTGAAATGAATTATATGAAGAAATCCTTCAGTCAAAACTCTCCTCCCTCCCCGCTCCCCCGCATGAGCCATTGTGGAAGTTTTGATGGTGTTTTGTAGAAGTGGTTTATTAAAACTTTTTTTCTCTGTGCCATTCACTCATGAGCGCCGAGAGCAAATTAAAGTGCATGTTGCATTATCCTCGGCTGAATGAGCTCTGAGTTTCAGATGAGTTTCAGATTGTCTCGTGGAAACTGTTTCTGTGACACGCCGCCTCTTTTGTCAGCAGGATGTCGGCTCGCATGCGATCGCTCCTCCATGTCACCGCTGAGGGTTTTGTGATGCGCTGTGTGGTGAATCTACTGTACAGTGTGTGTGTGTGTGTGTGTGTGTGTGTGTGTGTGTCACAGTGTGAAGAATATCACAGCCATAATAAATCACCTCAATTTTCCTTCGCAGCTTGCAAGGGATAAATCTACCTGATATTTTGTGAGTTGGCAGATTTTCTGTTCCTCTCCTTCACCTCACACGCTTCCTCAGCAGAACATGACAGAATAGAAGGGACAAAATAATGGAAACCATCGGGTTCGTCCTTCAGGACTTTGTGGAAAAACTCTTTCAGCTCCAGACCAGCCAAGTTGTCAGATGGTGATGTGGGATTATAAGATTGTAATTGCTAGGCAAACTGTGAATCGGTGTCTATAGAGATTGTTTATAAGACACTTGTTCATATTTATTTGATTAACACTTGAATATGACGTCAAATAGGATGCATGAATTCAAATTTTGGGCTCATACAGCTCAGGATCTGACCGCTTTAAACGTTCAACAAAGAGATCCAACATCTTCAAACCTTTTCTGCCTCTCTATCGCTTGTCAAGACAAAGTAAACAAATGAATGAATCTCATCAGCAGCCTTTTGTTTTACTGCGTACAAAATAAACATCTTGTTAATATTATAAAAACCCAATCTCAAGTCTCAAATACCCATTTATATTCCTCTCCCTTCATGACTGATGTGGTGAAATCAATAATCAGAGTTTTCACCTGGTCAGTCTGAGTTATATGAAGGTGTTCGTAATGTGTTCACGCTCTGTCTGCCTGCATCACACTCTGTGTGTGTGTGAGCGGCCGCAGCAGGAGCGGCGGTGTCGGCGGCCATGTTGCCTCGGTCTCAGGAGAACGGCGAGGGTGTGTTTTCTTAAAAAGGCTCCTCGCCCCGCTCCCCCGCCCCTTCCCCGCAACACGTACCGCAGCGCCGCTACCTCTCTCTCTCGCTCGGCCTCGCTTGATCAGATGAAAAAAAAAAAAAAAAAACAGAAAAAAAAAACTCTGGCACTTCATTAGCGAGCACAGACGGGGAGTGGGATCGTCCCGTTCCCCGGGGAGCGGGGAGGAGAGCGAGGAGGAGAGCGCCGCTAATTAGACATGAGGGGGCCGGCCGCCGAGCGCTCGCCGCACCGCGCACCGCGCCCAGCCCGTTTATTCCTGTGCGCCACTTGTTAAGGTAACAGTCTTTTAAAGGCGAAGTGAGAAAAGTGAGGGAGTGAGTGCCCCCCCCCTCACCCCGCCCCCCCTCACCCCCCCCCCGCCCCCCTGGCTGTCGTTCTAGCTGTTCGCTGTACACTTGGATGTCGTGGCGGCGGCGTTGCCATGTGTTGCTGTGTAACCTGTGCAGGGAGAAGGAGGGAGAGACTTCCATCTGTCTGTGTGGATCCTCCTCAGCCTGTCAGGGTCCACAACTCAAACCAGAAACCAGAAACTAGAACGCTCCGTCACCAAAACCACCGAACCGGACAGAAGCTGCTGTCGCTCTGCGTCTCCGCAGGCCGGACGGGGTTTTATTTACACTTTATCTATCTAGGGGAAGGTCACATGCTCTTTTTGTAATCCCACAAAACACCTGGAACCTGGATCCGGTCCAGTCCACCCAGTCCACCCAGTCCCTCCCGTCCTCTCAGCAGCAGTCAGCTGTCTTCAGCTGAATCAGTTCAGGAGGAGAGACTCACACCTCTCACCACCAAGTCTCCTTTACCAAAATGACATCACAGCTTTTACTGCACACTTGAAGTATCAGACCGTAATTTATTCAATTATATTTTTAAATGTATTTTTCAAAAGCATGGGAGCGTTTCACATCTGGCTTCAACAGGAACATGGCAGCCATGTTGGTGAGCGAGCCTGATGAAGCTAGATGTTCGCTCCGGTGCTTTTGAAAAATGAATAAAAAAATATAATTGAAGAAATTCCCGTCTGATACTTCAGCAGCAGAACTGTTCCTCTCTGGAGCGGACTTGTTTTCCTGCTGTTGCACAGAGCGAACACACGGCTGGATCATGGCTCTAATCCCTCAGCCTTATTTATACGGCACTTTTCAAAACCGAGTTACAAAGCGCTTCACAACAAAATAGTTTAAAACGTCAATAAAACATCGTATGAGATAAAGGACTTAAAAATAGAAAAAGAACATCTAAAAAAAAGGAATACAATAAAATGGAATACAATAAATAATAGAATGAAAATTGTGTACAGTAAGTGTGTGTTGCTGTTGTCCATGTGTGATTTGAGTGAATAATATTGTTCACACACACACACACACACACACCCTGCAGCAACGGCTCGGCGACCTCGGAGGATCTGTTCTGGAAGCTGGACGCTCTGCAGATGTTCGTCCTGGACCTTCACTGGCCGGAGCCGGAGTTCGCCAAACACCTGGAGCAGAGGCTGAAGCTGATGGCCAGCGACATGATGGAGGCCTGCGTCAAGAGGTCAGAGGGCAGCGCGGACTGTAGCTTCCTGCTGTCCGCCGGCCGGGAGTTCATCTTTTCATCTCTTTGTGTTTCTCATATCTGTCTTCTGCTGGATCCTTTTCTTCTCTTTATTTGCTATCAAGCCTTTATGATAAACTATTGCAACTATTGCTTTACATAAATTCCTTTTTGTTTTTTTCTTTCTTTGTCCACCGCCATTTATTTGCGGGAGACCAAGAAACAAAACTAGTTTGGAACATTTGTTGTTAGGAACAGGTGAAAACAGTCGCTCATTATGTTAACTCATCATGTTACTGTATATAGTTTCTCAAATCAGAAAAATAAGCGGTATTTTATATTGTAAACCTGCAGCGTAACTGATGCTGATCATCACCACAAACTGTAGGAAACACTCGGGGTCGTATCTGACACCCGGTGTCGTTGCTAGTTTCCGACCGACGCAGTTGTCGTTTTCACGCCCAGCGCCCACGTTGTTTAAACAGCAAATGTACTTGCGCCCACCTTTGTGTGGTCAGGCGCATTGTTGGCGCATTGCTATCTTGAGGCAGCGGAAAGCAATTGCGCCATTGACCAACAAAAACCTGGTCTAAAGTCTGGTGCAGTATTTTCCTGCTAAGGCGCATTATTCAGATAGTAAGATGTCTCTCTCTCTCTTTCAAACACACACACACACACACACACACAACGTTACCATGCAAAATAGAAAAATAGGATAATCTACTATGAAAATTTGCACTTTACTTCCTTCCTGACATGTATTTTGTTGCCACGTACATGTCCCGTTAACCATCATCACACATTGCCAATTGCTAAGTACGCAACCTACAACCAAGAAAAGCAACACAGTAAATATGTAAAAAGCACAGCCCAGCAAAAAGTCATGAAAATAACCTGCAAAGGCATCTGACCTTCACCCGACGCACAACGTGGGCCTAACGACGCACACACACATCGCCATCACGCACGAGCAGATCCGTTCCCTCAACAGAAAGCAATTTGGATTTGGACACGCCCTAAATGCACTTTAGACCATGCGCCATACATCGTTTAAATAAGGCCCTAAGACTCTTTCAGTAAAATCAGGATTCAGCTGCAGCAGCTTCATTTAGTCAAACTTCTGCTGTGGTACAATGCAATAACATAAATACAGAATATAATAAATTCACAGGAATATTTCTTGGTAAAATTGTTGCAGAGACTTGCTGATAATTAAGGTAACGAAGTGTGTTTAAGTGTAAGTTGCAGTGTGTATCTTGTATTTTTGTCCCGCAGAACAAAATCAGCGTTCGATGGCAAAATGCAGAAAGCCGGCAAGTCGACGGACTTCCGCGTCTCGCTGTCCGTCTGCACCATGTTCAACGTGCTGATGGACGCCAAGAAGCAGAGCTCCAAACTCTGTGTGCTGGACGCCGGCCAGGAGGTACGACCCGCATCACATTTACATATTTACATTATGTTTACATCGTAGGCGTTTAGCTGAAGCTCAGGAAGGCGATCGGTATCTTCCTCAGGAACTCTTCGTTGCTGTTGGACACGCTGACTGGTCCAGTCGGCTGTTTGGAAATCAAACCTGTGAGTTTTCTGTCACAGGACAGAATCTCCACCCTGCCTCCCTCCGCTCACTGTCAGAAACACCAAGCCCTCACAGAGCTGTGACAGGTTTTGCTAGTGGAACATTTCCAGGCGGTAAAAGCAGCATAAATTATCGACAAAAATATCCGTTATGATTTTTTTAATTCACCCGAGTTTTGGGGGCGTCCCGGTGCTTCAGCGGTTTAAGGCTCGTACCATGTGACCCATGTCCCGGGTTTGAATCCGACCCAGGACCTTTGTCGCATGTCATCATGTCATTAAAACATCTGCATGAGGCATTTATTTTCAGCCATAATTTAAACGAGTTACATCAAACTGTGTCAGATCAGCTGCGATTTGAGATCGATTCTGACCCAGGACCTTTGTCACGTCATCCCTCTCTCTCTCTCTCTCTCTCTCTCTCTCCCTATCTTCCCTGTCTTTGAACTATCTAATAAAGGCAAAAAAGGACAAAAAATAATCTACAAAAATGAAAACACCAAACACTTATAGAACTGTGACAGGCTTTGCTAGTAGAACCTTCACAGCCGGTAAAAGCAGCGTAATCTAATTCTGACCGACAAAAATATCCGTTAACGCGAAATCTGCATGAGGCTTTTATTTACATCAAACTGTCAGATCAGCCACAGTTTGAGATCTAATTATAGTTTGTAACATATTTAATTATGATATAAAAAAATGCAACAGGTTCCCCCGTAACATCCAGCGAGCGGAGAGCACGGTGCTGTGGTTGTCGAGGCGGCGGCGCGGCAGCAGCTGGCAGACGGATGATGGCCGTGAAGCCTCTCCGCCGCAGCCTTGGCGGCGCTGAGAGCGAAACGCTCTGCCACCCTCTGCCACCCTGCGTCTTGACAGGGAGCTAAGCTTCCTGCTCTCTTAACCTTCAGCTCGCTCTCTCGCTCCCTCCGCCGCCGCCGCCACCGCCACCGCTCCCTTTATCACCCAGAGCTGTGAAACCGGCCTGGAAAAGACTCCGTAGACCAAGTTACACCGATATATACTGATCCAGACCGACTCTGAGGCAGCATATTGATCGGATTCCACACCAAATTACTGTTATTATTATTAGTGGTAGTAGTATTATCAGAGGTGGGGACTTGAGACTTGACTTGACTTGGGTTCTGGTGACTTGGGACTTGACTCTGACTTGTACTTTGATGACTTGAAAAGGTTTCTAAAGTCTTGACTTGAGATCTTGTGTTTGTGTAAATGACTTAGATTGAAAGTGATGAGATTTGTTCCAGCGGACGACTGAATTTAAATTCTGTTTTCTGAATTTGTATGGAATGATTGAATTTATTGAAGTTGAAACTGATTATAGAAATCAAACTCATGATGCTCTTACCAAGTTTTTATCCTATTAAAACCATATTGCATTGAAAAGTCCTAGATATTTAGTTTTCTTTAAGATATTAAATTGATACTGGACTCTTGATTTGTTCTGACTTGACTTGCTGCTCTACATTTAGACTTGAGACTTGACATTAATGACTTGGACTTGACTTGGACTTGACTTGCTGTTCTACATTTAGACTTAGGACTTGACTTGAGACTTGAGACTGACTTGGGACTTGAGCAAAGTTGACTTGGTCACACCTCTGTTTATTATTATTATTATTATTAGTATTATCCTGGTTTCGGCAGCTTCAATCCCAAGATATGAATACCAGCCTGTTGGTCATAAACCAGAGACAGTATTATATATAGACAGGTCACTCTATCACTTTTGAACAGGAAAATCCGTAACACTAAAGATGGCGGCTCCGACAGCGTAAAAAGTGTCGTCAGCGAAAGTGATCAATCGACAACTTTGTGTGCATATTGTTACCGAGACGGAGCTGAGTGAACCCACTTTCCTTAAAGGGACTTTGTCGTCAGTGCCATGAGGTCAAAGGTCGAGGGTGAAGTGAGTCAGAGGCTTCTGGCTGCAGATGAGCAGACCAGAGAGACCAGAGAGACTGACAGTGAGAACTACAGGACAGTTAGAAAAAGTGAGACTCGTTTTTTTTAGATATTGTCAGAATCTGCTTTGTCACAGTCCTGTCTCACACCTTTTTTCACCTATTTGCAATTATTGATAAATGTATTATTTTCTCCGGATTTCGATGTTTGACAGCTGATTCTCAGACTGTTCCTCCAGACAACAGCAGTGAATGGAGAGAGAAAAAAAACACAATTCTCCAGTCTGCTCTACCGGAGCAACAGATCACAGAATCACTGATTTGGGGGTTTTATCATGAAGGAAGAGACAAGACTCTACCAGAGTCACACAGAGATTTAACAGGCTGACAGATTGACTGAAGCTGCCTGGCTTCATCTTGAAGAATGCTGTGAATGTAAAAATATATTTTCACGTTGGAAGAAAATACTTCCATTAGTTTGTTGGATCATTGTCACAACATTACCACAAATAGTGTATTATATGATAGAAAATATAATAACTGTTTGTCATGGTGAATGTGCCGCCTTCAACAAATGGAAAATGTTCTTGTCCATCTTTGAGAAAAAAATGTGCTGAAGTAATTCTAGCTTGCTGCAGTACAACAAAACTCTATTCAGCACGGTGCCGCTGTACATGCTATATCATTCAGTTTCTCCAGATAAAATTCATTCAGCAAAGCTTCACCTATGAAAAACCTTGATAATAAAATGTGTAGAGTTCTGCGTTTGAAGTCGTTTTTGTCCGGAACCTCCTCCGACTTTCTAAAGGAAAAGATTTTACAACTCTGCTGCTGGTTTTACACATTTTCTTTTTACACTTGTGAGATAAAATTGGCTTCCAGATTGCAGTGAGTCCTGAGACTCTGAGAAAATTTCCACGCAAGATATTTTAGATAGAGATGGACGATCTGCTTCTCTCCTGATACGATTCAATACGTGATCTGAGCTTCAGGATCAATACAACCAGGATACCATGTGATCAATAAAAGTTCAGTGACAACAAAGTCTGACTGTGCAGAATTCTGTTTATTTCCGAGACACAAATCTTTCTAGCGATGCCATTGGCTGCTAGAATGTAAACAACAATTTAAAAATGTCATTACAAAGTGACAATAATATAATTTGGATGGAGAGCTTGTGAAACTGTGATGATCAAGAGACATTTAATATTTCTAGTTGATTGCCGTGAACAAAATGTGTGTCTGCATTAGACAGCTCAACATCCAAGATGAAAGGTTTGATTCTAATTCAAGACTCTGTTGTTTCTAATGGAAAGTTTGGTACATTGGACATAAAACACAATATATAATCACAGTAAATATGAATAGAAAATATAAATAGAGGTAAACTACAGAAGTACACAAGACATTATATTAAACAATGGAAAGGGCATTAGATTGAAGATATTTTCAGTTCTACATTTATTTCTGCTTAAAGTTAATGAGTTTTAAATATTCTGAATGAATTTTCGCAGGTTGAGTCCCACCTGATCTGCAGCAGTTTCCTCTAGACATTTTTGTAAATGTTTGACTGCTGTTGACTGAAGCTGACTGTGCCTGCCTTGTCTCTCTGTCCCGTGTCTCCATGTCTCTCTGTCCCGTGTCTCCATGTCTCCATGTCCCCGTCCCGCTCGTCATTGTTTGAATCCCAGATTGACAAACAATGGGTAAGTCCCTCCATCTCCTCATCTCCCTGCTTCCTACCTCTCACCTCTTTACATTCGCCTCGCTCTGCTTCAACTCTGACAAATCTCATTTATTTTAAATGTTCCACCATGAGAATAAAACCCAAATCAGCTCCACACATCTTTCTGGTCTTTTAAATACCAGTTTATTCTAATTTCCTTGGAAGCTGTTTTGTAAAAGTCCCAAAACTCAAACTCCCAAAAAGCATCAAATCTAGTCTACATTAGTTCTGTAGGAGGTCGGCTGTTTAAACTGGAGTTACACCCACATACAGCATCTATAGATCCAAACTAATTCATTGGATTCTGCACCAAATTATGCCCAAATTACTATTATTATTAGTATTAGTATTATTATTATTATTAGAAGTAGTTAGGCTTGGGCGATTTCCAAAATTTAATATCGCGATCCTGTCCCGCCAAAATAAGTGAATATCAGTTTTGAATGCGACTGAGCCTTCTGAACCTAAAACACAAAGACAGAATTTATTGTGAATCAGATCAATTTAATCAAGCATCGACAGATTTACTGTAAGTAGAATTCAAAGTAAAATTCAAGTTTCTCAAAATGGCGCGTTTGGATGTTCAGATGTCGCGGTGTAGACGGCGCCCGCTGACCCCTGACCCCTGACCTCTGACCCCGCCCACTCAAGACTCGGTTCGCCCGGTCTGAGTCGGAGTCGAGCCGAACTCGCCGGCGATCTGCGGCGAAACGCTCCGCTACCCGCCGACACAAAAGACCTCCGGCCGTTTGTGAGGCGGCGGCGGCGGCGAGCGGCGGCCGCTGCCTCGTGTCTGCCGCTCCTCTCATCTGAAAGCAAGACCGCCAAACTTTCTGTGAAGTGCAGAAATCACTTTGCTCCGTCTCGGCGGAGGCGGGAGAGTTCAGCCGGCGGGCGAGCAGACAGAGGAGAGACGGCCTCCTGTCAATCTGCACTTGACAGTTTAATCTATCAGGAGACTTTTAATGGAATCTCTTTTTACAGCCCCGTTAAATAGACCCATTACACCGGCAGATAGACTCAGTTTTAGTAAAGAAATCAGTGAAAATGCTAATGCGCTGTCGTCTATGATTTTGTTGTGGAGGTAATTTAAATGGAGTGGCGTTTCAAAATACCAACAGGCTTCTGAATGGAAAACATACCACAGCTGAAGGAGCGGCGCTTGGCAGCTCACGACCAAATAAATGTTTTTAAAAGAAATAATTGTTCTTTTCAGTTTTTGCGGCGCACATGGCAAAGACCACACAATTTCATCTCCTCTCTTTTTTTTGGCCGCCTCTGTAAAAAAGCCAAAAGCAGCAATGTTAATTGAGGTAAGAAAAAAAAAGAGAGAGAGAGAGAGAGAGAGAAAGCCCTCAAGATTTGCCAGAAAAATTCGGCTTCGCTGAAAGAGAGCTGCCATTTTGCGGACTTGTGGGGAAAAAAAAAAAAAAAAAGGAGCCGAAAGGAAAATGAGGGCCGGCGCCGGCGACCTCCTGGACCCGCAATTTGTCAGCGATCTGTGAGCTTTGTTGATTGAAATTTTTAATTTGGGTGTTCTTTAGAGGGCCAGTGAAAGGGCATTGTCGCCAAGAGATGAACTCCCCCGCTGCTGAGCGGGCGGGCGAGCGAGGCGCCATTCAATGCCACCAATTGAAGCTCTCTCTCTCTCTCTCTCTCTCTCTCTCTCTCTCTTTCTTTCTATACCCTCTCTCCTTTTGGCTGTCGTCGTTTTTTTTTTTTGTTGGTTTTTTTTTTTTTTTTTTTTTCAAGGGAAAAGGTGCCATGAATATGGGGGGGCAACGAGACATGAAATGGCGGATTAATTGAATCTTGTGTGAGCCTTTGGTCCTCGCAGCTGGACCGGTGCTTTAGAGGAATACAAGGCTGCTCTAATTGTGGCGAAGCACAAAAAGTATCCTTCAAATTCCTTCGCCTTCCAGCAGGACGGGAATGCCATTCAGCCGCATAATGGTCCTATTAGCTGCTTAACTCAGCGCCGTTACATGGGAAGATTTTTCACGCCTTGGTGTCTTGGGAAGGGTGTGTGTGTGGGAGGGGGCGGCGTCAGTGTGTGTGTGTGTGTGTGTGTGTGTGAGGAATGGAAGGGGGAGGGGGAGGGGGAGGGGGGGCGGTTGATGTTCATACGGAGTGTTGTGGTTTTCGTCCTCGTCCTTTGCGGCGGAGACAATAGTGTGTAAACGCTGCATCAAAGAAGCCAGGAGTCATTTTTAGCCTCTGTCTTCACCTCAGCTCGCCGAAATAATGAAATATTGCTTTTTTGTCTCTTCTCACATCCCCCCCCCCCCCCCCCCCCCCCCCCCCCCCCTCCCCCTCCTCAGCAACAGTACCACTCCAAAATCGATGTCCTGATTGACGAGGCTTTCAAAGACATGATTTCCTCCCTGGTCTCAAAGGTAAACGTCTGATTTTCTGTCTGATCTGAGTCGAATGCTGCTTCTCAAATCTGATTGGATCTTTTTTTTTTAACATATATATATATATATATATATATTATTTGCAGCTTTGTTAAGCTTTACACTTGCTAGTAATCATGATTATTTATTGTGTACATGGAATGAGAAATGCAAAAAATGATTGCAGGCACATTGGACTTTCTTCTACTCTGTTAATATCTGACTTAACATTTCCTGACAAATTCGCCTGTAACAAACAGTGTAAGACAGAATAAAGAGGTGAGAAGTTGCTAAAGCATTGAAAGGAACTCCGCCCCCCCCGCTAACGAGCGCTCCTGTCGTCCCCCTGGCAGTTTGCCGCTGTTTTAGACGGCGTTCTCTCCAAGCTCTCCAGATATGATGAAGGGACATTCTTCTCTTCCATCCTCTCTTTCACAGTAAGTAGCCATGTTTTTGTTCCTCGCCGGAGAACGCCGAGCTGTTTCTTTCACCGATGAGAAAGGCAACGTGTTATTTGTGGAAACCAGATCTTCCCGGCTCAACTTTTGTATCGTTATTCTTCTCCCCCTCCGCCCCCGCCCCGCCCCGCCCCCCCGCCTCAAAGGTGAAAGCGGCTGCCAAATATGTGGAAGTCCCCGTGAGTCTGTTCTGCTACTTTACTCACCCTGTTCATTACAGACCGACCTGTTGGTTTGCATTTCTGTCTCCATCCACATCCTGACAGAGGAAATGCTAAGCAGAGCTTCCACTGAACCGCTCATTCACTTGTTCTGTTTGAAGTTTGTCATCGTGTTAAACACATTTGACTACCAGTCAAAAGTTTGGACGCACCACATTTTTCTTTATTTTTACTATTTTCCACATTTTAGAATAACAGTAAAGACTCAAAACTATGAAATAACACAAATGGAATTATGCAGCGACCAAAAAAGTGTTAAACAAATCAAAACTATTTTAGATTTTAGATTCTTTGCCTTGATGGAAAGTCAAAGGCTTTGGAAAGAAATTCATACATAGGATCAACTTCACTATTTATATTTGTCTAAGAAACTCATTTCAAGCATTTAAGCAGAAGCCTTTAGATCAAAATGATTTAAGAGAATGAAACAGAACATTCAGTCAGGTTCAGACTGGTGACTGTAGTGTATTTTGCGACTTCACATCTAAACTAATTACCGGTGCTGTTGTCTGTGTGAATGCTGAGTGAGGTGCTGAGGTGTCGGCGGTGGCGAAGGCGGCGGACGGAGTCAAGCGGCTAATGAACGATGGCGGCGACGCGGCGGAGGTTCGGTCTGAGCGGAGGAGGGGTCGGGGGGGTCGGGGGGAAGCAGGCGGTCGCGTTCAGACGCAGGAGTCGAAGTGTCACTTCAGTGAAGCATGGCATTATGGGTCTTCCTCGGAGGAAACATGTTTGTCTGGCAATATTCAAGGTGTGAAGTGAAGAGTTTGCCTCCCAAATTAGATCTAGTTTGAAAAAAGTGACACCTACTCTACTGACTTTGTCGCTGAACTTTTATTGATCACATCGTATCCTGTTTTTATTGAATCCTGAACCTCAGATCATGTATCCAATCATATCAGGAGATAAGCAGATCGTCCATCGCTAATACATATATATACATATAGATACAGAGAGATATAGATACAGAGAGAGATAGATGTAGATACAGAGAGATAGAGATATAGATACATAAAGATAGAGATATAGATACATAAAGATAGAGATATAGATATAGATACAGAGAGATAGAGATATAGATACAGAGAGATAAATATAGATACAGAGAGATATAGATACAGAGAGATAAATATAGATACAGAGAGATATAGATACAGAGAGATAGAGATATAGATACAGAGAGATAGATGTAGATACAGAGAGATAGAGATATAGATACATAAAGATAGAGATATAGATGTAGATACAGAGAGATAGAGATATAGATACATAAAGATAGAGATATAGATATAGATACAGAGAGATAGAGATATAGATACAGAGAGATAGAGATATAGATATAGAGAGATAGAGATGTAGATATAGATATAGAGAGATATAGATACAGAAAGATATAGATACAGAGAGATAGAGATATATACAGAGATATAGATATAGATACAGAGAGATAGAGATATATACAGAGATATAGATACAGAAAGATATAGATACAGAGAGATAGAGATATATACAGAGATATAGATATAGATACAGAGAGATATAGATATAGAGATATATAGATATAGATACAGAAAGATATAGATACAGAGAGATAGAGATATAGATAGAGAGATATAGATATAGATACAGAGAGATAGAGATATAGATAGAGAGATAGAGATACAGAGAGATAGAGATATAGATACAGAGAGATAGCGATATAGATATAGATACAGAGAGATATAGATATAGATACAGAAAGATATAGATACAGAGATAGAGATATAGATATAGATACAGAGAGATAGAGATATAGATAGAGAGATATAGATGTAGATACAGAGAGATAGAGAGATAGATACAGAGATAGAGATATAGAGAGATAGAGATATAGATACAGAGAGATAGAGATATAGATATAGATATAGATACAGAGATAGAGATATAGATATAGATACAGAGAGATATAGATACAGAGAGATAGAGATATAGATACAGAGAGATATAGATATAGATACAGAGAGATAGAGATATAGATATAGATACAGAGAGATAGAGATATAGATATAGATACAGAGAGATAGAGATATAGATATAGATACAGAGAGATAGAGATATATAGATATAGATAAAGAGATAGAGATATAGATATAGAGAGATATAGATACAGAAAGATATAGATATAGATAGATAGATATAGATATAGATACAGAAAGATATAGATAGAGAGTTAGAGATATAGATACAGAGAGATAGAGATATAGATATAGATACAGAGAGATAGAGATATATAGATATAGATAAAGAGATAGAGATATAGATATAGAGAGATATAGATACAGAAAGATATAGATATAGATAGAGAGATATAGATATAGATACAGAAAGATATAGATAGAGAGATAGAGATATAGATACAGAGAGATAGAGATATAGCTACAGAGATATATAGATATAGATATAGATACAGAGAGAGAGATATAGATACAGAAAGATATAGATATAGATACAGAGAGATGGAGATATAGATATAAATACAGAGAGAGATATAGATATAGATACAGAAAGATATAGATAGAGAGATAGAGATATAGATACAGAGAGATACAGCTACAGAGATATAGATATAGATAGAGAGATAGAGATATAGATACAGAGATAGAGATATAGATACAGAGAGATATAGATACAGAAAGATATAGATATAGATACAGAGAGATATAGATATAGATAGAGAGATAGAGATATAGATACAGAGATAGAGATATAGATACAGAGAGATATAGATACAGAAAGATATAGATATAGATACAGAGAGATATAGATACAGAGAGATATAGATATAGATAGAGAGATAGAGATATAGATACAGAGATAGAGATATAGATACAGAGAGATATAGATAGAGAGATAGAGATATAGATACAGAGAGATATAGATATAGATACAGAGAGATATAGAGAGATAGAGATATAGATACAGAGAGATATAGATAGAGAGATAGAGATACAGCTACAGAGAGATATAGATATAGATACAGAGAGATATAGATAGAGAGATAGAGATATAGATACAGAGAGATAGAGATATAGATACAGAGAGATAGAGATAGAGAGATAGAGATACAGCTACAGAGAGATATAGATATAGATACAGAGAGATATAGATAGAGAGATATAGATATAGATACAGAGAGATATAGATAGAGAGATAGAGATATAGATACAGAGAGATAGAGATATAGATATAGAGAGATAGAGATATAGATACAGAGAGATATAGATAGAGAGATAGAGATACAGCTACAGAGATATAGATATAGATACAGAGAGATATAGATAGAGAGATATAGATATAGATACAGAGAGATATAGATAGAGAGATAGAGATATAGATACAGAGAGATAGAGATATAGATACAGAGAGATAGAGATATAGATACAGAGAGATAGAGATATAGATACAGAGAGATAGAGATATAGATACAGAGAGATAGAGATACAGAGAGATATAGATATAGATACAGAGAGATATAGATATAGATAGAGAGGTAGATACAGAGAGATATAGATATAGATACAGAGAGATATAGATATAGATATAGATAGAGAGAGATAGAGATATACTGTAGATATAGATACAGATATAGATATATATTATATTGAATGATGAATCATGAACATAATGATTTTTCCCCCAAATAGATATGGA
>NC_136000.1:1539475-1541975 GCF_048128805.1 Centroberyx gerrardi
CGTTGTGTTTCTTCCAACACTCAGGAAGACATTTCTGCACGATGATGATAATGTCTTCACAGTATTCCCATGATGTCACATGCATTTCCTACCAATATGGTGCCTTACAATACACACAGCTCATTGGCTGCGGCTGTCTTTTGATTATAATCACCTGTTCATTTATTACAGCTGTTATTTTCCTACCAAGACTATGAATAGACGGTCAGCTGTCTGGATGTTGCATCGGTTATATGAACATAGAAATAAATACATAGAAATATATAAAGTGAGATCTGTCCACTTGAAGCCATATTCATATTTCCACCACCTGTGAAACGCCCAAGTCAGTGTCTTCCATATCACACTCCATACTCAACTATCCACTTCCCCCGGACCCCCCCCCCCCCCCATGTGACCTGTCCTCTCCCCCCCCTGCAGAAGCCGGGCATGGACCTGGCGGACACCTACATCACCTTCGTGCGGCAGAACCAGGACATCCTGCGAGACCGAGTGAACGACGAGCTCTACACCGAGAAGGTGTTCGATGTGAGTGTCCGGTCCTGTCTGGGGGGGTTTAGCAGGGCCACAGGACCCCCATTTGATGAGATTTTGTCTCTCGGACCCAAATCTGAGAATATTTTTATTGTCAGATATGATTTTGTCCAGAACTCCATGACTGTCTGTATTGCAGGTAGAGAGATAACAGAGAAACTATGATCAGAACAGTCATTCTTCTACATTCTCTAACTGTGTTCACTTCTTGTAAATGATGGTGAAGTTTAGCAATTCATTAATTTACTGGGGACCACCTGGAACCCCCTCAAGGTCCCCTGGTGGTCCCCGACCCCACGTTGAGAACCACTGCTTTACTTAACCAGGTAATGTCTCATTGAGATTAAAAAGAAATCTGTTTTACGAGAGAGGGCAGCAGTGAACGACAGAACAGCAAAGTCACAATTAAAAAGACAGTGCAAAAAGATATAAAAGATCTTAAAACGCCCTGGTGAACAGAAAACTTTTAAGCCCTGATTTAAAAGAGTCTAAAGTGGAGGCAGACCTCAGATGTTCTGGAAGTTTGTTCCAGGCCTGAAGAGATAAAAACTAAAAGCTGCTTCTCCATGTTTTGTTCTGACCTGGGAACAGTAAGCAGACCAGCACCTGAAGACGGGAGATGTTTTTCAAGGTCCTGCTTGGACAGGAATTCTTTAATTCTTGCGATATTTTTGAGGTGATAGTAGGCAGATTTTGTAATTGAGGCTATTAAAGTTTAGGTCAGAGTCCATGACTACACCAAGATGTCTGACTTGGTGTTTAGTCTCCAGTGAGAGGAATTCAAGGTGAGCCGTGACTTTAAGTCTCTCCTCTTTGGCACCAAAAACAATTATTTCAGTTTTATCTTTATTTAGTTGCAGAACATTGTGGCACATCCAGTCACTGATTTGTTCAAAGCTCTTGTTTAGTGAATCGATTGGACCGTAGTCATCTGTTGATAAAGCTATGTAGATCTGAGTGTCATCTGCGTAATTATGATAAGAAATACTGTTGTTTTGCATAATTTGAGCTAGTGGCAGCATGTAGAGATTGAAGAGAAGAGGCCCGAGGATCGACCCCTGGGGAACTCCACAGGCCATTTCTGTTCTCTCAGATAAGCAGTTACCAACAGACACAAAGTCTCTGTCTTGTACGTAAGATTTAAACCAGTTTAGGACTGTGCCAGACAACCATTGCTCCAGTCTGCCTCCCAGTCTGTCATGGTCTGCTGTATCAAACGCAGCACTAAGGTCCAATGAAACTAGAACTGAGATTTTTCCGCAGTCAGTAGAAACACGAATATCATTTAAAACCTTTACTAGAGCGGTCTCAGTGCTGTGGTGGGACCGAAGTCCCGACTGGAAGATATCAAGAGTATTATTATTATTATTAGAATCAGGAAGCTGTTAAGTTGTAGGAAGACAACCTTTTCAATGTAATGCCTGTAATTGCACACACACACACACTGAATATGATCACACTGCACACACACACACACACACTGAACATGATCACACTGCACACACACACTGAACATGATCACACTGCACACACACACTGAACATGATCACACTGCACACACACACTGAACATGATCACACTGCACACACACACACACACACACAGAGCTGCTTCTTGTTTCTCACACACAACAACAGATCCTGCAGTGATCTGTCGTCACGGCAGCATGTTGTAAAGTCCTGTTTGTTTGTTTGTTTGTTTGTTTACTTGCTGCAGCCGGCTCAGAAACTCGTACCGCTCACAGTCGGATTAACCTTCGTCTCTCCGGTCCGACTCGTTCCTCGGGCTTCCTCGCTCTTCTTCTACTCTCTGCTGCTCCTTTTCTCTCAGACTCAAACCGCTATCGATCTCCATCTTGTTTTGGCGGCGTTCTTCTTGTCTTCTTCTCCGGAACACCCACTAATGTTTTCTCCTGTCCTGATAACGGATGAGGATCTGTCCTGAACGGGACGTTTGGAGACTCACT
>NC_136000.1:1546975-1574475 GCF_048128805.1 Centroberyx gerrardi
TTGCAGTTATCTGACACTGACTCAGAAATACTTGCAGTTTGTGCAGAAGTGCGTCGACACATGGCGGCATCACAGGGGAGCGAGCGATCCCCGACGTGTTTTGCTTCTGTCGAGAGCGTGAAATAACCCTCCGGCTTTTTTTTTCCCTTTTTAAATTGCATAAGTGCTTAGCGGTGTAAAATGAAATCAGTTATGGCTCTTAAACCAAATCTTAATAATACGGGTCATTACTGTGTCACAGCAATTTCCCCATGCATTCTTGTTTGACTGCCACCTGAATAAAGCGGCAGGCTGTGTGTGTGTGTGTGTGTGTGTGTGTGTGTGTTGGATGCAGTAAATGAGTATTGCTCTTCAGGTGAGATCTGTCTGCTGCTGCGGCCGGAAGGTGTGAACCGAGAGCGTTTTAATGAAATTCACAAAGACGGCAGCAAACAGTTTTCTCCCGCCGCCGCCGCCGCCGCGCGCTCAGCTGCGTTACGCTAACTGGAGTCTGGAAAGGTAAATCTGTTCCCTCTTTGATTCCCGCCGTCCTGACACCACTTCCTCTGACCTCGTGTCGTCGACGCCGCCGAAGGAGACGTTCCAGAAGCTGTCGGGGGGGAAAACGCCGTCCGTCCGATAAACCGATAAACCAGAAAGCGTCGGCTCAGAGAGACGGAGCTGCGAAGCGTCAACATGAGGCTTAAAGCTCTGTGTGTAGTATCTTGGGTCGTGTCTCTTCCTCCATGATAAAACCCCAAAATCAGTGATTCTGTGATCTGTTGCTCCGGTAGAGCAGACTGGAGAATTGTGTTTTTTTCTCTCTCCATTCACTGCCATCGTCTGAAAATCACTTCTAGCACATAAAGGAACGCCGACAAAGCAGATTCTGACAAGAGAACAAAGAAAATAACACGTTGTTTTTTATATATTCTGCTTTTCTCTCAAAGTCCTGTCTCCCACTTTTTTTTTTTTTTCCTATTTACAATTATTGATAAAGGTATCAATCAAGCATATCCGCTCAGACACGTCTCACAGTGTACAGTAAATACTTGAATCCAGTAGAGCACAATGTAAACAAAGCCAGTGGTGGAGTGTGTGTTTGAGCAGGATTTCACTGAAACGCATCAAACACTTTCAGTTTCAGTAACAGTTGCTGCTGAAAGAGTTTCTTGACCTTTGAAACCTGTTAAAACTTCATTGTATAATTTCAGAAATTCATGAGCGTCAAAGAGAAAATCATAATTTCCTTCCTTTGTGAAGAACACACTTAATGTAGACAGATGTTTGAACAGCAGCAGTGTGTGTGTGTGTGTGTGTGTGTGTGTGTCGGCTGATTGGACGCTGCTGGCTGGATGTCATTAGCCTCCGGTCTGTTTCACGCAGACACTTTTAAATATGAAACTACAGTATGTGTTTGTTGGTGGAGTGGCGATGGTGAGCAGGGCATGCTGGGTAATGGATAACGCTCGTGTTTGTTTGTCTTGTTTACAGCAATGGTACACCAGCTCCATGAAGGCGGTGTGTGTCTGGCTGACGGACCGACTGGACCTGCAGCTGCACATGTACCAGCTGAAAACACTCATCAAGATCGTCAAGGTGAGCTGGGGCGCTGTGTGTGTGTGTGTGTGTGTGTGTGTGTGTGTGTGTGTGTGTGTGTGTGTGTGTGTGTGTGTGTGTGTGTGGGAGGCGACAGCAGCAACATATAGAATCAGCAGTGACAGAACAGAGATGTGAAGTCAGGCTCATGGTTCACAGCACTGAAAACACATGATGGAGATTCCAGTTGAAGTGAATGAAGGAAGTCTGCAGGTTCCTTAAAAGCTTTTACATTTTTTAAAGTTGAATTTTCTGAATTCAAGGCCTTAAAATGAAAACACATTTTCAGAAGCTTTAAAAATGTTGTTTTTAAAACTGATGCTTTTGTCAGAGTTTCTCTAGTGAGAAATATCATAATCATAATCTGCTGGTTTGTTATAGTTTTAGGATGAAATTAGATTTAATTTTGAATTGAATCTGTCTTAAAAAGTCTTGAATGTAACCTGCAGAAACCCAGCAGGTCCAGCTGATCCACTCGTGTTTATGAATAAAAGCCTTAACCAGATTTAACCAGACCGCAGTCTGAAGTCTGCTGAATCAAATTGGTTTCTTGGGAAAAAAAAAATATATATATATATATATGTATATATATATTTTAGTGCAGCTGAAATCAGTCATGCCATTTACCTTCATGTATAGCATTCATTTATATCATGCAGATTCAGATCATTTTAAAAAAGTGGTAGACCATGAACATCAGCATAAATATATACATATGTTGAAGAATATTGTTCATCTGTTTTGCTTTCTTGAAAAAACTCTCAACTATAATAAATACTGAAAGTAAAGGCTGACGTTCCAAAATGCTTTATATCATTCTATGGAATTTACAGTCAGCAGAGCAAATAACGTCAATAATATTAAATAGTGAGTTTTGCTTTAATATCAGCAGTCATTTTGTCAGAGAAGCTGTCACATTGTTCAAATGGCTTATTTCTAATTTTGGAATGAAAGTCAAGTTTATATCATTAGGATTTATTTAAAATGTGATGAACTGTCTGTGTAAAAATGAGAGTTCAGCTTGACCTTCACTAGCTGAGAGGGTTAAACATTTTCTCTGGTTATGGCTTTATGCTAAACAATCAAAGCTGTCATTTTATATCTGCAGCAGAAAGTAAAGAAGTAAACTGTGTCGCTCCACCGGCTTCATTCAAACTGTTCTGAACATCCAGTTGGCTAGTAAAACCTGGCTGGTGGCTAGTGAAGATTTGGGTTTACCAGCCTGTGGTTTCCTGCTCTGGTTCCAGGCGGGATGTTTGGTTGGTGGAGGGTCAGAAGCTCGACCAGCACAGTCCCTGATTGGTTCAGACATCCCATAACACCAAAACATTCGCTTTACCCTCACAGAAAAAGTCACTTGTTAAACCTCACATGTGAATTCAAAGCACATGTGCTTTTTGGACACGTTAGTTTTGTTTTTTTCACATTGTACTCTGACATCACATGTGACAGTTTTTACTTCAGTTTCAGTTCACTGGTGCAAAGTGTTTTTTCCACGTGAACTTTTTTTTTTCACATTTTCACCTGTGGTTACATGTGACGATGTTTGTTTCTCATGTAAAAACTTAATTTCAGTCAATTGACAGATGAAAATGTCATTTTCACATGGGAAATGTCATATGTTCACATATGAAAATCAACATGTGTCCAAAAAGCACACTTTGAGTTCACATGTGCTTTGAGTTCACATGTGCTTTGAGTTCACATGTGGGTTTTCACATGTGACTTTTCTGAAAAGAGATAATTGAAGCAGACGAACCGATGTGGCAGCAGGAGGCTGCAGAGAGAAAACGTCTCATCAGCTGCGAGCTGCTGCCCAGTTTTTAGTCTTTTCATAGTTGTCTAATGTGCAGCGAGACGTGACTTTAACTTGAAAGCGGCGAGTCGAGGAATGATAATGGCTTCTGAAGCTAAAAACCCTCAAACACGCGTCTGCCGCTCAGTCCGACATGAAAACATAAAAGACTCGTCGCGTCCTTGAGCCTCAATCTGCTGCTTTTGTCCCAGCGGCGAGCAGCAGCCTCCTCCTGCTGCATTCCTAAGATGCTCTCTGTTTTCCTTCTCTTGTCCCCCCCCCCCCCCCCTCCCCACCCCCCCCAACAGAAGACGTACCGTGACTTCCGGCTGCAGGGCGTTCTGGACGCCACGCTGAACAACAAGAGCTACGAGACGATCTACAACCGGCTGACGGTGGAGGAAGCCACGGCCGCCGTGAAGGCGGGCGACGGCCTGCAGGGCATCAGCATGAGGGACAGCGACGAGGAGGACGACTGAACGCCCCGCACCCCCCCCTTCCCCCCCACACCCCACCCTCCCCCCCCCACACCCCACCCTTCGCCCCCCCGCACCCCACCCTTCCCCCCCCCGCACCCCACCCTTCGCCCCCCCGCACCCCACCCTTCGCCCCCCCGCACCCCACCACCACCCAGTCAGCAGCACCGTCTCGTCCGTATCCCCCAGAAAGCGACTGCTGTGTGTGTTTTTATTTTTGCGTGAACGTGCGATGTGAGAGAACATGGGAAACACACGCGTGTGTCAGAATGCACGACGGACAGGAAGTGGAGGCGAGGCGTCGGAGGAGGAGGAGGAGAAGAAGAAGAAGAAGATGCTGTGATGATCAGGACTGATGGGACCCTCCTCCTCCTCCCCCCCCCCCCCTCTCCTCCCATGCAGCCATATTCTGATTGATGTCACTCTGTACAGCCGAGCACCGCGGCTCCTCTTTATGTTCGTCTTTATTTTCCTCCTCAGAGCCGCCGGACGCCGCCGGGCGCCGCGGTGCGAGTGACATCACGGCCTTTCAGAGTCTCTTTCCTGGCAGCGACTACAGCAGAAACTGCACAACAGTGTTATTTTTACTAAATCACAAGCTTGGAATTATAAGGTTCCATCTGACGTTTTTATCAAAATTGAGTTATCTGCATATTCATGATCGTTGAGTGTTGCTTTACGCTTTCATGGTTTTATTTTTTTTTTACTAAAGAAGCTTTTAGGGTTAAATATTTAAAAAGATAGAAAGTAAACAGTCAAATGTTTGATGTACCTCAGATCTGCAGATAGAAACTTGTAACTCCAAACTCATGAAATGTTGCTGCAGCGCTGTAGTTTCTGAACCAGCAGCCAATCACAAGTCCTCAGAGATATATTGAGGGGGGGGGAGGGGGGGGCTGTGGCTTCACTAATCACTGATAGTGGCTTTAGTTGTAAATGATGCAAAAAGAAAATGGTTTCTACTGGTTTCTATTGTCCACAGAAACACCAGATATCACTGAAACAGCTTCCAGGGTTTGTGAAATGCAAATTTTTCTGCTGGAAAATGATCCGCTACAGTCTGACCCGGGTCCAGACCGGTCCAGACCGGTCCAGACCGGTTCAGACCGGTTTAGACCGGTCCAGACCGGTTCAGACCGGTTCAGACGGATTCCTAACAGATCTGGAAAAGTCTGGAAAAGCCTGGAGAGTACATTTAACTATTTAAAGGTATTTTTAAAGGTCTTAAAAGGTTTTGGAGTTGCACAAAAAGTGTTGAAGTGTGCGGACTGAATTTTGCTCCAATACACATGACACCATGTTCTGTGTAGCTGTAGATGATGTCATCTGTCGTTGTGATTGTTCCTGTGGTGAAGAATAATGTTCAGCTGTGGAGTGAAACGGTCCAGGTGACGTCAAATCCCCCAACACATCAGCATCGCTCTGAACACTGATCAGAGTCTTCAAATCAATAAACCAATAAAGAAGTGTGGGAACTGCAGCAGAGTGGAGTCTGTCCAGCTCTGATGAAAACCCACATGTGAATTCAAAGCATGTTCACATATGAAAAAACTTCACGTGATAATTTAATTTCAAAGGTGAAGTGTTTTTTTTCCACGTGAACATTTTTTTTTCCACATGTACAGAGATAAGTCATATGTGGAAATGTCATTTTCACATGGGAAATGGGAAAATTCACATGTGCTTTGAATTCACACGTGACTTCAGTGCGGGACCGGGACCAGGACCAGGACCGGGTGTGTTGCTGTGGTTTAATGTGAACAGCAGACAATCCACATCATCCTCCGTCTCTTTCGGTGTGAATGTTTCGTCTTGAACAGTTTTACCTGTGAATCAGAGTGTTGCGTCGCCTCGGATCGGTCCCGTGCGGCTTTCTGCCGTTTAACCGTCCGGTCAGTTCGTGTCAGTGGAGTCAAAAGGCCAAAACAAATGGACAAAATATATGAAGTATATTTATATCGTCTCACTGTGCACCTGTTTTGCTCAGGTGTGTTCTAAGTGTCGGAATTAAAGTGTTTTTAAAGCAGCGGCGGCTTCTGGTCTTTATTTCTCTCCGTTTGTTCAGAGTGGAGGAGTGACGTCACTTCTCTGACCGCACATCACTAACTGCGGACGGTTTCTCGGATCCTCCAGAAGGAAGGTGGAGTTTATTTTCACGATGCGAAAAAAAAAAGGGGGAAAAAATTAGTGAGAGAAAAAATGAGAAGAGAAAAGAAATTCAACCCGCAGGGAGACAGAAACCAAAAGAGAAATAAGAAATCACTCTGCATTTTCTCTTTCCGTTTTTGCAGATTTTTTTTTAACTTGGCCCATCCTGTGCTGCCGATTAATAATAGTAATAATAATAATAACAATAATTGTATTGTATGTAGTATAGCACTTTACTAAAAAAAAAAAAAACAATGCTTACAAAGTGCTTTACATACAAAAAGAATGAAGATGATGAAAAAGTACCACAATTAAATACAATAGTTAGATAAAATATGGAACATGAAAACAAGAAGAAAAGAAAAAAGACAAAAAACAAATGATAAAGAGCTGCATTAAGCTCAGTAACCCGTTTCTGTTAAGAGAGAGCAGCAATAAAAATAACAGTGATAGCCATATTTAAAGCATATTTATAATCAAATATTGTTGTAATATTTTAAGAATTCAAAATCACTCCTGGCTCCTCCAACAAATCTACCAGGCCTCCGCTGGATTTATTTTTTTATTTTGGTTTATTTGCAGTCAGATGTCTAAATGTTGAAGTTTTTCATGTCGGTAAAAGCATCCAGCATTTATCCTGAAATATAGAATCATTTATTGAAATATTGAATAATCACAAATAATCCTCGGTCATTTTAAAGCTGCGGCTCCTCTGTGTCTCCAGATCTTTCTGCTGCTCAGCAGAGCGTCCAGACTGATCTGGAGTCAGTTTACTGACGAGCCTGCTGTCTCCTCATTATATCATTTCATTTTTATTTATTTACTTATGTTATTTTATTTTATTTTATTTTAATCTATTTTAAGCTATTTTAAGCTATTCTATTCTATTCTATTCTATTCTATTCTATTTGATTCTGTTTATTTTATTGGGTGGGGTCCAATAATAATCCCATACAATTTTTTTTTTTGTTTTTTTTTGTTTTGTTTTGTATTTAGGATTTTATTTTTTATTTTATTTTATTTTTTTGTAAACAACAGGATGCACTTATAACGGACAGGCTGCTCGTTATTACGTCGCTTTATTGATATTATATGATAATTATAATTACATGAAACAAAAGAGTGAACGGATTTTTTGGTTAAAAAATATTGCTATTTGCTCCATAAAGCTATTATCATGATGATGATTATTATTATTTGTATTGTTGTTATTATTGTTGTTATTATTATTATTATTAGTAGTATTATTATTATTACTACTATTAGGCCCTATTTTTACCAGGCTATTATTTTTACTATTATTACTATTATTATTACAATTAGCCTACTATTAGGATATTATTATTGTTAATATAATCATTATCTTTTACTAGTAATGTGTTTTCAATAGAATAAAAATCGGGTATTGAATATCGCAAAAACAAAACAAAGCACAGCCCAAAAACTGATTAAAGGCAGATGATTATTGGCTCATTATTAATGATAATGATAATGAATAATAAATAAAGCAGCGGAGTTTCTTTCCTCCGCGGTGATTCATCGCTCTGAGGATTAACGTGATGTCGCGTGAGTTAAAGAGACTTTAAGTGTCAGTCAAGTGACGTGAAAGACGTTTCCATCTCAATGTAAATCCTTATCGAAGGGTGTGTGAGTGTGTGTGTGTGTGTGTGGGTGTGGGTGTGTAGGTGGGTGAGAATGGGGGGGGGGGGGAGGGGGGGTGTTATGTTTCTATTGATATGTTTCTACCAGGCAACCTACTGAAAAATACCAAAATATAGATAATAATAATAGTAAAGGGATAATTATAGTAAGATAATAATATATAATAATAGAGAGATGATAATAACAGATAATAGTAATAATTTTGTGTTAACGGGAATATTTGTTCCATATTGTCTCAGTGACCTCTGACCTCTGTAGTAGCCTACTGGTTGTTTTGAATGTCTCAGGTAAATGCCTAAAATAATAAAAATTATTATTATTGTTATTATTACTATATAAAAACAGTTATAATATTCGTTCACTCTTTTTATTCATCAGACACTTCTGTCTTTTTTCTGCTAGTTGCATTAAAACTGAAAAACCGAAACATCCAATTTTCATTTTTCAGTATAGCGTTTATTGCTTTATTTGGTCTTCAATTATAGGCTATATACCTGTAGTAATAATATTAATAATAATAATAAGAAGAAGAAGAATACTTTATAGGCATTAATTGACGCTCTTATCCGGAGAAAAATAAGCTCCAATTCACCACCAAATATTTTCTAAGTACATTTTACTGTTGTTTTTTTACTGTATTTTACTGTTTTACTGTTTTACTGTTTTACTGTGTTTTTGTTTTACTGTGTTTTTACTGTCAGCTTCTCGCTGCTTCAGTTCTGCAGCCGCCAGTTTTATTTCTGCAGCATCTGTTCAAAAGCTGAGCATCAAACCGTTCAGCCTGCTGCCAACATGCAGACTGACCGGAAAACACACACACACACACACACACACACACACACACACACACACACACACACACACACACACACTGCTCTGATGGGGAAATAATTTCCTATGATCAAGTTATTGGCTTTTTTACAGTCTAGTTTAATTGAGTCATCAGGAGTTTCCGTCCCTCTGCCGGCTGAAGACTGATGGAAACCTGAAACAGACTGAGACCCAGTTTCTGTCCAAGTTCACATATAGTTGGTATAAGGCAGGGCGCGCGCTTTTATTTAGCTGCACAGTTCCCTGTCCTGGTTCTGTGTCTGGAGCCTTTCTGCAGAGTGTGAAGTGTGTAAACTGGGACAAAAGTCTAACCGAGGCTTCATGGAAACTGGTTTATTCTGCGGCTGCTTTGGCGTCTAATGTTGTGCGTAAAAGAAAAGGCATTTGGATCAAAGTTGTTGATCCAGCCTGAAACCCGGGCAGGGAGCGGCGACTTCAGGTCCATTTTCTATTCAAGTTCATCCATTTTCTATGTAAGTTCACCTATAGCAGCCACATGGCAGCGGAGCAGCTTTGTGTTCATCTTTGAACCGTGCGTAAAACGGCGCGCGGTTTGGAGCCGAGGCGAGGCGCAGGAAAAGATGCGTCCAAATCTGATCTAAACTCTGACAGTCTGACCTCGCTGCGCGTCTGGCGTGTTGCGATTTAAAATGATGTCACACGAAGCCACAAGGGGACCTGGGATTTACCAAATACCTTCCAGTTGAACAGGAGTCCTGCTACTAAAGGACAACCTCCTCCTCCTCCAGCGGCGACAAGTGGAGAATTGACGGAGGAGAATTGAGCAAATTATCTACTTTCCTCTCCTTCCTGGACGGTAACGATCGGCGAGGTCTCGGCTCTCCACACGCCTTATCGAGCCGTCCTGATTGTCCGCAATCAGCGCCAAGCGGGGGACAGTGAGGGGGGTTTCCCCGTCAGATGATGTCCTTTCCAGCGGGCCGGTGAGGAGCAGCACCGACCCCGGCTCTCCAGCAGGTTGTCGCCGCGGTTTGCGGAGGTGATGGACGGTCCTCTCCGCCGCCCAGCGGGGATCCTCGGCTCCCCCCCGGCTTCAGGGAGCCAGCCTGCGGGCTCCGACATGATCACCTCCAGCAAGCCTCTCGCTTTCTCCATCGACCGGATTATGGCCAGGACGCCTGAACCAAAGTCGATACCGCTCCCCAGCTGGTTCCAGCCCGCTCCCGTGGGGAAACCCGACATGTGTCCGTCCTCCCTGCATTGCATGATCCCGCTGGTGCCGCTCGGGTACGAGCCGGGCCACCGGCTCAACATCACCGGACTGGACCCCAACCATTTCGACGCGTCTTCTCACACTCCCACCGACTTTCTGGGCTTTGGCTTGAACTATAAGAACCAGCAGGAAGACGCGAACCAACCCGCCGGCCAGTACAAACTCTTCCGGCCCCGGGTGGTGAACCAGTCGTCCTTCCCGACCATGGGGGCGGTTTGCTACCTGAACTGCGGGGAGAGCGGCTGTCCTCCCCCGGCCGGCCTGGTCAACCTGCACCCCATGGCCTCCTACCTCCTCACCGCCCGGCACAAAGCCTTCCTGGCGGAGAAGAGCAAGCCGGGCCAGGCGGGGGAGCGCTACCCGTCCGGCGTGGCCTTCAAGGAGCTTTCGCAGAGCCAGATCCAGCACTACATGAAGGAGCGGGACCAGATCCTGTCCGACAAGATCTTCAAGGGCTCCGCGGCCCGGATGAGCGGCTCCTGTCCGGGCAACAAACCCAAAGTTTTCACCTGCGAGGTTTGTGGGAAGGTGAGACTGATGCTTTTGGTTTTATTGCTTTTAACTGATGCATTTTTACTCGTTTTCATTAGAGGTGTCGATTTACTAACTGTGTTCATATTATTTACAGCAACACTTCCAAACCCAGACTGACTAGAAATTATTATTTAGTCAGTGTGATAAATTATAAATGATTCGACATAAAACACCAAACTATCAGCTCGGAGGAACTTTAGTCCTGATGCTCAGCTTGTGAATTTTGTAATTTCTTTTCTTTTTCTTGTTTTTTTTCTTCCAAATAAATTTCTTGTCACTTTTTTTTTATCTTCACGCTCCACTTTAAAGATAAAGACTGCCAGATTAATAAAGCTGGACTCATTAAGGCTCACTGAGAATTTCACATATTTACAAGTGTTGAATGATGTTGAGTTTTTTTTCTCATCAGTTTTTTAATGGTTTTATTGTATTTCATATAAGTAGGTATACAATTTTTAATAATAATAATGAAAAACAAAGCTGTAGACTATAATTTTAGTCATTGTTAACGTATTTATTTATTTTAACAAAATAACTCAACATTCAACAGTCTGTAAATAATGGGTGTAGCCACCTTTTATTTTTCATATTTAATAATATAGTGAGTATTAATAATGTTAAATGTATGACTACTTTTGAGACACCCGGTGTTTTCCTGTCAAGATGTTTAATAGTTTTAATATAGGCTTTAGATTTTCCTGCCCAGGTGTTTAATAGCTTTTGAATATTTAATGTTTTTTGTGCATTTAATGGTTTTAGTGTATTTAATAGGCCTATATTTGATATATTTCTGCTCAGGTGTTTAATGTTTTTTTGTGTATTTAATTCTTCTAGTGTATTTTGTGTAGTTAATGGTTTTAGTGTTTGTTTATTTCATCTAGGCTATATTTCTGCTCAGGTGTTTAATAGTTTTTGTACATTTAATGTTGTTTGTGTATTTAATTGTTTTGTTTTGGTGTGTTTAACATATTTCATCTATATTTCTGCTCAGCTGTATAATGGTTTTGGTGTATTTTATATATTTAATATCTATATTTCTGCTCAGGTGTTTAATGCCCACTACAACCTCACGCGCCACATGCCCGTGCACACCGGCGCGCGTCCGTTCGTGTGTAAAGTGTGTGGGAAAGGATTCCGCCAAGCCAGCACGCTGTGCCGCCACAAGATCATCCACACTCAGGTGGGAAGAGACGGAACGCTTTGATACAGAAACAAGTTCCTTTCATTAGACAATACATCTTACTGTTATTAGAATGGGAAATATAATTCATGATGCAGCTTTATGGACAATAATTCCATAATATTATAACATCAGTGCTGGTTAACATATTTGATCTGTTTTTTATGGTTATATTTTAACATAAAACAATAATCAACACCCAGAAAAAAACAAAGGAAGGTTCTTCGGTTAAAGTTAGTGGTTCTACATGGAACCATAATGACTCACAGAACCCTCTGATCGGTTAAAATGAAACGTAAAAAAGTAATCAGGATAAAGAAGTCAGTGTGGTTCTTAAAAGAGCTTCTTGAGAAGCTGCTGGGTTGGAACATTTCACGTTCTTAAAGGTTCTTAAAGGTTCTGCTGTGGTTCGAGACCGAAGAACCATTTTCAGGTTCTATACCGGACTCTTTTTGTCAAGAGAGTTACATCGTACCAAGGAGAAAATAAGCTGCATTCCACCAATTAGGCTTGTTATTAAAATGTATTTGATCATTTTTATTGAACCACAAAGTCTCCTCCGGATGAAGAATCTGCTGAGGAAAACAGAACAGACATTTTCTTTATTAGAGCAGCCGAACCAGTTTTAATCTGAATTTGACTCTTTTCTTTTCGTTCATCTGGTTTTATAATGACAATAACAGATCACTTTAATAATCAATACTCTATTTTGCAGATTCTTATTGTTATTTTACATGAGAGAAGGCAAGTTGTATTGAGGCTTTAATACTATAACAAAAATCCCTACAATATTCCCATAATATTGCTATAGGGACTTTAAGTGTGTGTGTGATATCAATAGAGAGTTTATAGTGGTTTTATTGTGCTTCCTATGGTACTACTGTAATAGTCCTATAGTATTCCTATAATATTTCTATAGGGACTGACAGTGTGTCTGATACTCAGTAGCGAGTATAGTGATCTTACAGTACTTTATTTTATCTCTTATGGTATCACTATAATATTTCTGTAATATCCCTGCAGGGACTCATAGGTTTTTTTTTTTATATTTGTATCTTTATAAAATGTATTAGAGCACTGCTACCGTTCCTTATTCTGACGGAACTTATTGCATTTGGTTTATCACTTACTGTAATGATAATAACATAATATACAGTATATATAGCATATTAACCCAGATGTGGTTTTATTGCAGGAAAAACCGCACAAGTGTAACCAGTGTGGGAAAGCGTTCAACCGGAGCTCGACCCTCAACACGCACACGCGCATCCACGCGGGATATAAACCGTTCGTGTGCGAGTTCTGCGGGAAAGGATTTCATCAGAAAGGTGAGAAAGTTATTATTAGGATATTATTTGATGTTTTTGTAAAATAATACAGACCTACCAGCTCAGAAAAATATATATATATTTTTTTAATAAGTCCTTGGCTCGAATTTCCCGGAATCTATTTATTCATTTCCTGAGAGAAAAATCACTTTAATAATCCTATAGGTACTTTTATATTTGTACAGTATCCTTCTGAAAAGAAATATAATCCCACACTGTCTACACTTGCGTGTCCGAAATGTCGCAATAAAGCATCATGCAAGTGTAGACAGTGTGCCGAAATATAGCTGCCTGTTGGTTTTAGTCCTCCGCACCTGTCACTCAAAGACTTTCAGGTGTGCAAAAGTTTATTTTTTATTTATAGTATTTTGCAATATAAAATAAATCCTATAAATTCAGAGAATGAACATCATGTAAGTGTCAGACTTATGGAAGTTATATTGAGATAGGGCAAAAAACATTACATAATCGCCTTATGGTACTTTATGGTATTTTTATCTCCTACCTGTCACTATAACATTACTGTAATGTTCATTTGCATTTGTATGTATCCCTCTAAAATTGATCATAATAATAACTTTATTTGTAAAGCACTTTTCTAAAAGCAAGAATACTATAGTATCCCTAAGAATACTAGTATTTTTCGTGAAGGTATCCATCTTGTTTAGGCCGACATCAACATACAGTATATTCTAAGTATATATTATGGTAAATTCTAAGTAGCTTATACATTATGATAAGTAATACCAAACTTATATTTGAATATAGGACCTGTTAAGGGAAAAAAGCAGGAATTTTATAATAACTTTCTTCTACTTCATGGTATTTTTGTCTCCTATGCCATCACTATAATAGGGATATAATAGGGATTTATAGTTTTGCTGTGATATTTCTTTCTGAAATGTATCATAGTATTACTATAGTTCTTTTTCCTGAGGGCTGACACAAATCTTTAGAATATAAATTAACATTTTTTTTCTATTTTTGTCTTCTATCGCTAAAATATTCCTAGAACATTCCTCTAAGGACTTATAGTTTGTCTGTGGTACTCTATAGTCAGTTTGTAGTGACTTTTTCTTAGCTCATGGTATTTTTTCTCCTATGGTATCACTAGAATGTTCCTACAGTATTTCCATAGGTTCTTCTAGTTTTACTTACTGTGGAACAGAGTGTGGGTTGCTCTCATAAAACTATAGTATGCTGCTAGAATTGATCCTAGGATTTCGAGACTTGTTTTTCCTGACTCTCGGTCTCATCCTTGTCCAGGAAACTACAAGAACCACAAGCTGACCCACAGCGGGGAGAAACAGTTCAAGTGTTCGATCTGCAGCAAAGCGTTCCACCAGGTGTACAACCTGACCTTCCACATGCACACACACAACGACAAGAAGCCCTTCACCTGCCCCACCTGCGGCAAGGGCTTCTGCAGGAACTTTGACCTGAAGAAGCACATCAGGAAACTCCACGACCTGTCCGGCCCCCAGTCACCCCTCAGGCCTGATGCCAACTAACCCTGTACCCCGAAACTACACCCCATACCATGCCCCTATACCCTATACCCTATACCCTGACCCCAAACCCTGATCCTGACCCCGAAGAAACACCTCAAGGAACTTTGTGTGACCCGTCTGACCCCCAGTTGCCCCTCAGGCCTGTTACCAACTAACCCTGTACCCCAAAACTACACCCCATACCATGACCCTGTACCCTGAAACTATACCCCATACCATGACCCTATACCCTGACCCCAAACCCTGATCCTGACCCCGAAGAAACACCTCAAGGAACTTTGTGACCCGTCCGACCCCCAGTCGCCCCTCAAGCCTGATACCAACTAACCCTGTACCCCAAAACTATACCCTTGACCCTGACACTATACCCCAAACCATGACCCTATACCCTATAGCCTGACCCTATACCCTGATCCTGACCCTGAAGAGACACCTCAAGGAACTTTGTGACCCGTCCGGCCTCCAGTCATCCCTCAGGCCTGATACCAACTAACTTTGTACCCTGAAACTATACCCTGACCCTGTACCCTGTACCCAATAATTTATACCCTATACCCTGGCCCTGTATCCTGGCCTTATACCCTGACCAGATACCTGTACCCTGACCCTGTATCCTGACCTTATACGCTGTCCCTATATTCTGTATCCTGACACTATTCCCTATACGTGACCCTATACGCTATACCCTAACCCTGTACCTTAACCATATGCCCTATACCCTGACCCTATACGCTATACCCTGACACTGTACCCTGATCCTGATCCTGACCCTGACCCTAAAGAAACACATCAGCATACTTAATGACCCGTCCAGGCCCGAGTAACCCCTCAGACCCCTCACAGCTGACCCTAACACTTATCCAACCCTAATCCTAACCCTGACCCGGACTCCCAACTCGGACTCCCAACCCTGAGCCTGTACTCTACACCCTGACCCTGAAAACACCAGGATACGTCATGAATTCTCTGGACCCAGTTGCCCCTCAGACCTGAAACTAACTGACCCTGATCATACACCATGACCCCATACCCTGACCTTATACCCCGACCCTAAACCCTATACCCTGACCTTATACCCTGCTCTTGACCCCATACCCTGACCTTATACCCTGCTCTTGATCCCATACCCTGCGCGTGACACTATACCTTGACCCTATACCCTGACCCCAAACCCTATACCCTGACCTTATACCCTGCTCTTGACCAAATATCCTGACCTTATACCATGCTGTTGACCCCATACCCTGACACTAAACCCTCTACCCTGACCTTATACCCTGACTCCATACCTTATACCGTGACTCTATACCCTATACCCTGAGTCGGACCCTGACCCTAGCCTGGAAACCTAAACCCTCCAACTGGCCACTATGCTCTTCTCTCTCAGCCCAGTGAGACTGCTGAACTTCATGGAGGACAAGTAGAACTTTTTCCAATCACCTGTCCCCTTATCGTTAGTCCATCATATGATTATGGTGGCTAATTATGATATCAATAGTCATCGATTCTTATTAGTTTTCATTGTTTTTGATTTGGATCTCAGGATGTGAGATTGATGAACTCCGAGACCAGAGATGTAGTGGAGGGTAAACCCACTTAAAGTCAGTTTACCCACTTTTTATTTGCAGAATAGAGGTTATACCCTCGATTTTAACCTGATATAAATATTTATGACATAAACTCATAGCCTACATCATAGTAAGTAGTATCAAACTGATATATGGGTCATTTAAGGGGGAAAGAGCATAGATTAATGCTTTTCTGAAACTATATCTGATTTTTCTTCATGCTGGTGGCTGTCTGCCTCATAATGATCAGTCGTTGGAGGTCAGAGGTCACCCAGCTTGCTATTCACTGTGCCACTACATCACTGGTCCTGACTTATGGAGGACGAGTTGAACTTTTTCCCATCATTATTTTTTATTTCAATCTCAGGATTATTGTAAAAATGTTTTATGATATTTATTTGAAATTGTAACACTGTTATAACTTAAAAGAAGAACTGAAGACTATATAAATAGTTTCTTGTAACGTTGAAAGCTTGTTTTCTGAGGCTGAACAACAAGCCTGCTGCTGTACAGAACTGTGCAGGAACGATAATAAAATCAACTGTGTGTGTTCAATTTTGTTCTGTGCATTCTTAAGACCGTCTATAAATATATGAAAAAAAATATTGACTACATATTTTAAAGACCCTGTTAACAAAAAATTAAATCATATGTTTAGTTTAAGAACATTCACTGCATTTACAGGAATTAGATTTGCTTGACAAACATTTCATGCTATAATTGTCATTAGTCTAAAATTATTATTACTATTATTAATAGTAATAGTAGTAGTGTTAGGGTTAGTAATAGTATAGTAGTGTTAATAATATTCATATTAATATTGTTGTGCTCAAATAGTTTTTTCAGGCTGTTTTTTTTAATCAGTGCAAACAGAATCTAAAGTCTAATTTCCCGTTCAGCATCATCAGTTAAACTCCAGCCTCACTTCTTCAAACATGCAGTAGCTGATGCTGTTAAAGTGTTTTACTGTCAACACAGAGCTAAACCACTGGTTCCCAACATGGGGTCCAGAGACCACCAGGGGTCCTTGAGGTGGTTCCAGAGGGTCCCAAGGAAAACAAGGAATAGTTCAATTTTAATATTATTTCACTCAACAGCAGTATAAGCACAATGAGAGCATATAAGAATGACTGTTTCGATCACAGCTTTACTTTCCCTACTGTTCCCTCACCTCATTCGACGTAGAAAAATTTTAATTCTGTATAAACCAAACTGCAAAATGTTTTTCACATGGGAGTCTTGGTCTTATGCTTCTCTATCCAGGACTCTTTAACATGAAGCAGTTTGGGATCAGCTGAGCCAGACCAGGGAAGACCTGGACTGGATTTTAACACTGGATTATTCCGTCTGGAGAAGTAAAAAGTCAAACACATGGAGTTTATCAGGCCTGTGTTTTAACAAGTGATCTGTCTTTTCTCTGGGTTCAGGGATGCAGCGGACAATAAATCCACCTGTACTCAGTTTACTTCCTTTCTAAGCTAATACACATTTTTATCATCTAAATTCACAGTGTATAATACAAGTAGCATCAGACATATTTAAGTTTGGCTGTGTGAAAAAATATCTTTCCAGGAATACTGCTGTGATACTTGTCTCCTGTTAATCCTGTGGAGGTCAGATCACTAACTGGAGCTTTTTTATCACAGTTTGGATTAAATGTGAGTCTTTGGAAACACTTTATACAGAGTGTGATCCACCTGCTGGCTGCTCATCTGGGACCTGGAGCAGGATGTGCAATAATAACTGTGATTCTGATTGAAAAACAAAATTCATCATCAGTTATTAAAGTTTCTGTAATGGGAAACAGTAAATGTGCACAGATACACCCAAACCTTAGGAATTGAAATCTTCATAGATTCCTGAATACAAACCAGAATCAACAGTCAATCTATTAGATGATATTAGGAGACACTGTGCTGGTAAATGTAAAAAGTGTTTTAAAGTGTCTCATTTAAAATGTCCTCAGAGTAGAAGTTACTTTTTTTAGAAAAGAGAACGTTGTTAGTTGTGATCTTTTCCATGTGATTCTAAGAAGACGATTCTTTAACTGGAAACATTAGAAATGAGAAAATAAAGTGCAGAAACAAAGTAAAGTCAGATTCCTCTTCTCACTGTGAATGGATCCACAGTTTGTCAGTTTCTGTTGATCCAGTTTCTGTTGATCCAGTTTCTGTTGATCCAGTTTCTGTTGCTGATGGAGAGACACAATCTGTTCTGTGATGGATGGATTTAAAATGGACTGAATCTGTTCACCGATGTGTTCAATGTCAGTTTCCATTCAAATGAATGGGAAGTAAAAATCTGAACGCTACAAACTCGTCCAGCCGCATCTGATCTTGATGAGGAGATTATATTCTGGTTTTCAAATAAATAACTCCATGTTAAAACTAAGTGGAATATTGCTTTAAGTCCCTATATGAATATTATAGAAATATCAAGGATAAAAGAACTACCATCAATATGATAAAGTCACTGTAAAATCGGTAAGGAGTAGTATACACAGTATAGGAATAATATGAATATCATGGGAATATTCTAGGGTTAGGGTTAGTATTCTAGTGCTGCCATGCAGACTCAGTAAGGTCACTGCTGTCAGTCCTGTAGGAACTCTACAGGATTTCTCCACATGAGTCATAACAGTGCGACGGGCAGAGCAGGAGGCCGCTCCTCGGCTCTGGAAGCTGATTGGCGGAGAGAATTACACCTCCAAACAAATCCTGTCTGTCCGCGCGACACGCTGCTGCGTCACTCTGCTGATCTATAAGCCATCCGCACCGAGCCGCCGCGCGCGCACACTCAGCGTGCTGCTGTGTGGATCTGAAGCAGCGCAGCGCCGCGCAGGGCCGCGCGGGGCCACGGGAAGTTTCCTTTTCCGCTCCGGCCGCGTCAAGCTCGCCACAGTTAGCTAGCGTACAACCGGTGATTTTGTCCTTCAAATTAAAAGCGTAAAATTTGTCAGATAATTTGTCAAGGTAAGGTCAGGTGAACTTTACCTGGTTACCTGATCTTAGTTTACCTGGTAAACTAAGATCAGGTAAGGTCAAGTAAAACTTTATTGATCCTGTGGAGAAGTCGGTCGTTGCAGCAGCAAATAGTAACAGGATACATCAAAGAAAAATAAATCTAGAAAAGAACAGAGCAGGTGGGATTTTATTTCTCCAGCTGTTCATCACAGCCGGACTCACAGGACTTAACTAAAGGCCTAACTAGATCTGACTGATCACAAACTGATCAATACAGTCTGCAGCAGAATAAACAGAGGAAACACAAAGTGCAGGACACACACAGAACAGGTCTGTCTCACCTGCTATTAAATATAATGCAGATGTCAATTGTGAATATGAGTGGATGTCTTCTGGTACAAAAGAACATGAAGAAAGTAACTAAAACTACTTTCTTCATGTTCTTCTCATTCTTTTCATTTGCTATATATTACATCTTTTCTTTAAATAATGTTTCACTTATTCATAGAATTCATGTTTTAGTATATTTTAATATAGAACGAACTGTACGTTTTTTTTTACAAAAGACCCTCTTAATGCTGTAATCCATATTTCTGTTATGCACAGTGGAATCATTAGATTAATATGGAGTGAGTTGTGGCAAATTCCCTGCAGCAAATATAATTTCCACCAAACCGTCCAAATATCTTTATATTGATTAAATCTCTGGGGACAAGACATATCTAGTCAGTGTGATTCATTATTAGACGTAGGGACTTATATGATATTATTATTTGGTCAATGTGATAAATTATTAGTCGCAGGTCACCAAACTATCAGCTGAGAGGAACTTTGGTCCTGAATGATTTTTGCTTTTAGAAATGGCTTCCAAATACATTTCTTGCTATTTTTCTTAATCTTTGCTTTCTGTTATGATGATTAAAAACTCCAAGATCTGACTGAATCGACACACCATGGAGTGATTTATGGAAGGGAAATTTTAAGGCAAGGCATGGATGATTTAAATGACATGTAGCAGAAAGTCTAACCTCAGTGAGGTTTTGATAGAAGCTCATCTTGGGCTTTTTACCTCACCTGCACATGTACATTTCTTTCCCTTTCTTTCTTTAATTCTATTAATGTATTATTATTATAATTTTTATTATGTATATATATTTTTTGTTTGTTATTTGTTTTAATATGTGCTTCCCCTAACCAGCACTAATAACTGAACTCCTCTTGACCACTGACTACGTGTAAATATGTATATGAATGTATATGTATGTTTACGCATTTATCATTATTATTATTATTTGCATTTATTTGCACTGTCTCTATAGTTTTATATTATGTACATTACCTTTATTTTATCTTATTACCTTTTCTCTTTATTATCATCCTGTACTGTTTTTCCTTGGTCCTTTTCTGCCAGTTGCTGCCGTGGCACCTGAATTTCTTATCTTATCTTATCTATCTTATCTTAAATAAACTAAACTGAGTGGGGCTTTTATTTTGACATCGGGACCGGAAACGGCTGTATGTACTCTGCGCGGCTTGACGCAGGTCCGCCGTGGCTCCAGCAGCTCGGCTCACCTCTGTCTGACACTCCGGTCTGTCGGTGAAGCGCCGCCACATTTCCTCTCCAGGAGCCGCCGTGTGAATATTAACCTGCAGGAAAGGTGGGTCCGGGTTCAGGTTCAGGTTCAGGTTCAGTTTGTCATCCAGACTTTTCTTCATCCGTCCGCTGCTTCCTGCTTCAACTAACTTCTGATAGGCTAATTACCGTGTTCAGTCTGCTGCTGGTTAGTCCGGACGGGTCCGGGACTCTCTCCTGTCCTGGATCACATGTGCAGAGCAAACCCACAGAGAAACTCACTTTCTCCTAAAATCACCACAACAATCCTGTAATATTCCTTATAAAGTGTCGTAAAATGTATCTGCGGTACTCAACTGTGACTTTACAGTGATTTTATTTGACTTTAGGCTGTGGTATTGTTTTTTATCTCACCATATAATCCTATAATATTCCTATAGGATCTTATATTGTGTCTGTGGTATTTAGAGTGAGTTTAAAGTGGCGGTACAGTTTTGCTGTGATGTTTGTATCAGTCTGAAAAGTATATCCAGAAGGCCAAGGATTACTAGGCTATAGGATTACTGTAATACCATCTTTTTCTTTATCTCTGCATCACTATGAGATCTATATGTAATGTAAGACAGTCATCCTGCTTCAGTTGGGGTCAGATGGATGTAGGTCCAGTCAGCTCATCAGTAGATACTGGTCTAACCGCAGAGAGTCTGTCCCAACTTGAAGTCGCTCCAACATTCCTGTAATATTCCTACAGTGTCTCTGCTGCTCAGTCAGTTCAGTCAGCTGATCAAACCTTATGGCAGTTTTCTCTCCCATGGCGTCACTGAAATATTCCTAAATCATTCCTATAAGGACTTCCAGTGTGTGTGGTGCTCAGTTGTTAGTTTAGAGTGACTGTTTTTATTGGGATTGTGTTATTTGTGTTATTTGTTTTCTAACCTGTTAAAATGTGTTCATAAATGCAGCATGATCAGTGTGGGTTTTGCTGCCTGTCAGAACCACCTGTTGGTCTGCAGCTCTCTCCCTATAGCAGACCAAGCCTGACCTCTGACCTCTCACTGCGCGTTCACATGCTGATAGGAAAGTCCGACATCTGGGACTTCCCAGTCGCTGCTGAGCAGCTTTCACCTGCTACTGAGTGGGAAAATCGAACCCGGAAGACAAACAGTAAACAAACATGGCCGTCCTGCAGCTTAACAAGCCAATTTAAGGAACTTCATTTAAAGACCCCGTGAAACGGCATCTTAACTTCCTTGATTTGATGTATTTCCTGTTGAAACAGGATGTTGGGGCGGGGCTTAATGCAGGGAGGGATCATTCAAAAGTCTAAACCAATGGGAGATCAGTCAGGGAGAGAAAGGAAGTTTGATTGGATGGGAGGGGCAGAGGGGCGGGACTGTTCAAAAATCGGTGTTTCCGATTTCCGCCTCCTGGTGCAGCATGATGTCATCGTTAAAGATACTCTGTTTTCCAGCAAGGAGAACGAATGGGAGTTAATTTCATGTTAGTTTTGATGTTTAGTCTGACGAACTACAATCCTGTAGCTGCATGTGTATAGAAGTGTTCTCTCACTGTTTACTGACACTAAACTTGATTTTTCCACCATGTTGAATTGGTTAAAGGTCGTCATTGTGTCATAACTCAGGAACTCAGATAGCAACATTTTGTCAGACTTTCTGACTTCCTCACATGACTGATTGGCGCTCATGTGAAATTTCCAAGTAGTGGATTTGTTTTTCCGATATGTCTGATGGGTTTCTGCCCGTCTGTCACTCCCGCAGCGTGCTGATAGGTGTGACCCGGGCCGGGCTCACCCGACTCCCCGTCTGTGATAAACAGTGTGTGGTTAGCGGTCTGTGGCTCCGTGTGTTTGTCCCAAGCAGGGGGGTGAAGTCATGTTCCGACTCCTGAGTCACCGAGGCGGGCGGGCGAGGAGCTGCCTCGCCGGCCAGCGCCGCCACGAGCATCACAGGAGCGTCGTGGCCATCCGGCGGGAAGACATCAACCCCTGGGAGAGGAGGGCGCCGCTCGCCCCGCGACACGTCAAGGAGCTCACCCACGCCGGACACAGGGTCCTGGTCCAGCCCTCCAACCGCAGAGCCATCCATGAGAAGGTGAAGCAGGAGGGGTGGGGGAAATTTGGCCGTTTGGTGATGAGAACACAAAATCATCCATGTGTTCCTGGTAGATCGTTGGCTCCGATGTTCCATGCTAACACTTTAGCATTCACTGTGTTGAGTGATGGTAGCTCCATGCTAACACTTTAGCATTCACTATGTTGAGTGATGGTAGCTCCATGCTAACACTTTAGCATTCACTATGTTGAGTGATGGTAGCTCCATGCTAACACTTTAGCATTCACTATGTTGAGTGATGGTAGCTCCATGCTAACACTTTAGCATTCACTATGTTGAGTGATAGTAGCTCCATGCTAACACTTTAGCATTCACTATGTTGAGTGATAGTAGCTCCATGCTAACACTTTAGCATTCATTATGTTGAGTTTCTTATCTTTAGCTGTATTAGCATGGAGCCTACCATCACTACTAACTTGGTGTATTCCTTTTAAAGTAAGGCTGTCCAAAGTGTGACCTGTGGGCCCAAATTTGGCCCCCTAGCATTCTTTGTTTTTGGTCATTTCGCTGCTACAACAATTTCCCCACTGGAATAAATCAATTAATCAATCAATCAGTTCAGTTTCATCTTATCTTATCACCCCAGAAGTGCAGTGTTCCTCAAATCATCAAGAGGAATAATCATGATCAATAAGAGTGATCACAATATCTAGCAAAAACAATTAGCATTCTGATTTTAGCAGGAACCAAGCGGTCCTAGTCTGAAGCGTCCTGCACGCTGCAGCCAGCTGACCCGCTGTGTGTTCTGTGTTCAGTACTATGAGAAGGCAGGAGCCGTCATCCAGGAAGACATCTCAGAGGCTTCGCTGATCATCGGGGTGAAGCGGCTGCCGGAGGAGAAGGTTCTTCCCAGGAAGACGTACGCTTTCTTCTCCCACACCATCAAGGCTCAGGAGCCCAACATGGGGCTGCTGGACGACCTGCTGAAGAAGGTACGGACTCTCCAGCCTGCTGGGCAGCAAGATGAGTTCAACTGTAGAATCATTTACAGACTGACACTGACTTCTGTTTCTGGTCACCTGCTTCAAGTAGAGTTTTCCCTCTCTGTATTTAGACTGGTTTATAATTGAATGTAGCATAAAGTGATGAGTGAGAGGACTTCTGTCTTCTGTACTGGAGCTGATGTTGCTGTATTTGATGCATCTGATGTACACTACCAGTCAAAAGTTTGGACACACCACATTTTTCTTTATTTTTACTATTTTCCACATTTTAGAATAACAGTAAAGACTCAAAAGTGGATTTATGCAGCGATTATGCAGCGACCAAAAAAGTGTTAAACAAATCCAAACTATCTTATATTTTAGATTCTTTACCTTGATGGAAAGACAAAGGCTTTGGAAAGAAATTCATACATAGGATCAACTTCACTATTTATATTTGACTAAGAAACTCATTTCAAGCATTTAAGCAGAAACCTTTAAATCAAAATGCTTTAAGAGAATGAAACAGAACATTCAGTCAGGTTCAGACTGGTGACTGAGCATGAGTGTGTGTGTGTGTGTGTGTGTGTGTGTGTGTGTGTGTGTGTGTGTGTGTGTGTGTGTGTCTGGTTTTTGTTCAACAAAATTCCCCAGGAAGGATAATAAAGTCGACCTCGGATCTTGTTTTGTCTTCCCAGGAAGTTCGTCTGATCGACTATGAGAAGATGGTCGACGCCAACGGCTACCGGATCGTGGCTTTCGGCCAGTGGGCCGGTGTCGCAGGTATCATGTGACCCTCAGTTCATCTTTGTGATGTGGTCGTTACAGCTGGTTAGTCATTTGCTGAGACTGTTGTGAAACTGTTGTGAAACTGTATTGCAGCAGCTGTTTGATGTGAAGAACTCACTGCACTGCACTCTGTTGAGAAACTATTGTGAAGCAGAGGTGGAGACTCGAGTCGCATGACTTGGACTCGAGTCAGACTCGAGTCACAGTTTTAACTGCTTGAGACTTGTCTTGCTGCATGAAGAGAAGACCTGAGACTTGACTTGACTTGGGTGCTGGTGACTTGGGACTTGACTCTGACTTGTACTTTGATGACTTGAAAAGGTTTCTAAAGTCTTGACTTGAGATCTTGTGTTTGTGTAAATGACTTAGATTGAAAGTGATGAGATTTGTTCCAGCGGACGACTGAATTTAAATTCTGTTTTCTGAATTTGTATGGAATGATTGAATTTATTGAAGTTGAAACTGATTATAGAAATCAAACTCATGATGCTCTTACCAAGTTTTTATCCTATTAAAACCATATTGCATTGAAAAGTCCTAGATATTTAGTTTGCTTTAAGATATTAAATTGATACTGGACTCTTGATTTGTTCTGACTTGACTTGCTGTTCTACATTTAGACTTGAGACTTGACATTAATGACATGGACTTGACTTGGTAATCTACATTTAGACTTGAGACTTGACATTAATGACATGGACTTGACTTGGTGATCTACATTTAGACTTGGGACTTGACTTGAGACTTGTGCCCCGAGACTTGAGACTGACTTGGGACTCGAGCAAAGTTGTGAAGCTGTAGCTAAGTTACTGCTAAGGTTGTGTGTTCTCCATGTTCTCCATTTTGAATAAACTTTGACGTCCTGGTGACTCGTACCTTCATCACTCGCTCAGTTGGACCTGAAGCTGTTGTTGTGAAACGTGTCAACATGGCCGCCAGCCTGTCAAAACCAGTTGTTCTTCTCGCTCTGATCAAGTTTTAATCCTGAATCCTGAATCTGGTTTTTGTAGGAATGATTAACATCTTGCACGGCTTAGGACTGCGCTTCCTCGCTCTCGGGCATCACACTCCTTTTATGGTAAGATGCTTTATTTTCCCCTAAATTGGATCCAAACACATCAGCTGTCACTCTCTTGCTAACATACAACGCAGGAAATTTTTTGTAGAATTTTGTATTTCACCTCACTGCCTAATCCGAAAGGTGGAAATGAAAAAACAACTAGCTTTTCTTTGACATTCCAGTTTGGCCTTAAATAATTTCATTTCATTTGCCATGAAAACAACTTCCTGTTCCTCCATCCAGCACATCGGCATGGCTCACAACTACAGGAATGTCAGCCAGGCCGTCCAGGCAGTGAGGGATTGTGGGTATGAGATCTCCATGGGGCTCATGCCCAAGTCCATCGGCCCGGTAACGTTTTGTTTCACCGGGACTGGCAACGTTTCCAAGGTAAGACGAACTTCACACTCCAACAAAAACACACGTCCGAGCAGTCGGTCGCTTCAGTTTCAGTCGTGAAATCATAATTCCAGCGAGTCCGTCACGCCGCTCTCTCCTCGCCGCCTGCAGGGGGCGCAGGACATCATCAACGAGCTTCCTGTTGAATACGTCGAGCCTCTCGAGCTGAAAGACGTTTCTAAAACTGGAGGTACTGAATTCCCTTTGCTTATCTTTGTTGTGCAATATTACATTCATGTGTATGTGCATCATGTCTCATATTGTTAAAGCTCTTCAGACCGCTAGCAACCATCAACCTGCTGCTGTCCGACGGCTGATGTGAACTGGCTGAGCTGTAATGCAGTGAGAGGCGAGGCATATGTTAATGCTCTTATTTAATTGGCTGCTGAAGGGTGAGGTCACACACAAGGTCACCGGCACCAAAGATGCCAGATGAGGAGGGAAGATGTCGCACATGCTGTTCCAGCCTATAGAAACTAGGCTCGGGCTGGAATTCGCTAATATTGAATAAAGCGATATTTCGTGAATATCGCGATATTTTCTGTGATATTGAATATTGCCCAAATCACCATATGCGGCTGGTTTCTGGAGTTGCTTGCGGTGTGAACGTACAGTAAGGCATAATGTTGAAATATCATCGTGTGTGCACCTCCCCCTCCTCTCCTGCAGACATGACCAAAGTGTTCGCCACGGTGCTGAGCCGCCACCACCACCTGATGAGGAAGAGCGACGGCATGTACGACCCCATGGAGTACGAGAACCATCCGGAGCTGTACACCTCCAACTTCAGGACCAGCGTGAGTCTGTCAGCTCCTGCCCCAACCCAACCCCCCTCCACCCCCCCCCCAACCCCCCCTGCCCCTCCACCTGCTCCTGTCTGTCAGTCGGACACCTCGGCTCTCTATTTCAAAACGGATGCATGTGGGAAGCTCAGACCAGTTTGAAAACCAGTTTGAAGGGACAGGGACACCATGAGGTCGCCATGTGCTCGTGTTGCAAAACAGAAGCCACACGTTTGTTCTGTGATTGATTGTTGATTAAAGCTCCATGTGATATCCCGTCCCGTCAGCAGCTCCTCTGCTCAGAATTCACTACGTCACTCTGTGGATTTTACTGCCGTCGCACTTTAATGACATCAGACAACAAAGCAGCGTGAGCTTATTGATCAGTAAACTCTCCTGACTGCAGGCTGCTGGGATCAAACTGTTTGTCCACAGAAACTCTCACAATACTGTGAGATGCTGGGATAAAACTCAGAGTCTCATATTACACTGATGGTTTGTTGGATAAAATGGAGCTAATATCATGATTCATTTTTCTGACCCACCATATGTGTTGTCACATTTTTGTATTGTGATATATTGAATTTCGATGTGTCTCTGAACCTCTGGGCCGATCTGCCGTCCTGGGACGACGCTGAAATTTGACGTGGGGTAAAAACTGCTCTAAGTGCATCAAAGTAAATAAATTGCTGTCCTGCCACTTGAACCACAGGTGGCGCCGTACACCACCTGCCTGATCAACGGGATTTACTGGGACCCCCAGACCCCCCGCCTCCTCCGCCGGCTGGACGCTCAGAAGCTGATGAGGCCCTTCAAACACTCGTTCGCAGGCACCGAGGGCTGGCCGGGCCTGCCGCACAAGTAAGACCGGGGGAGGGGAGGGGGCGAGGGGGGCGGAGCTACCACCCGCCACCTATCACATCACTCACATCTGAGTCATACAGCTGATGTAGGGAAGGTTGATCTAGGCTCCAGCCATGTGTTGCCTAGATTACAATTATGCAAACTTTTAAACTTGTAAACCTATAATCTAC